>NW_006782062.1:445688-452756 GCF_000442215.2 Lipotes vexillifer
CAGCAGGAAGGGGAAGGTCATGCACTTGTTTGCATACAAGGAATCCTCCTTCCTGGAACCTTATTTTGTTGACAGTGTGTCCTAGTTTATCCCCCAAAGTTCTCAGGAGTTAGCAGGCCTATTTTTATATGATTGGTATTATATGTTTTCCTGAAAATACTCTCACCTAAATAAGATGATTTCCAAGCCCTGAAACAAGACTCAAACTAAGAACAGAAATACAGCAGTCTCTTCCCAGAATAATTTTATCTTTTAACGTTCTTTTTTTTCCATCTTGGGTAATGTCCAGTTATCACTAAATAATATTTCCAACTGCTGTTTTTTGGCACTAAGGCAGTTTTCTATTCTCTGCTTCAGAATAAAGAAAAGAAAAATCAGGTTAGCATATTAGCGAGCCCCTTCTGTCTTCCCTGGGTGGTTTTTGAGACACATGTGCATTCTTTAGGTTTCATGGCTTTGGCTACCAAGCAGAGCTGCTAAAGTTCATTACTGTAGGAAATCAGAGTGGCAAGTATATGAAAGGTGGTCTTGCAAAACCATCCCTCACTTGTTTCGGGTGTTATAAAACCTGTCAAAAATGATATCAGCATCCAGCGCAGTCATGCCACCTTCTGGGTAAGAGGTCTCCATGTTTATATTCAAAATTATCAGTCATTCTAAATACTGACTAAAGCTTGTCTTTTAGTACCAGTATTTCCATTTGCAGTAAAGATGTACAGGGAGGACTCCTCCATGTTCACGGCTCTTACATTACTGTCAAAATTAGTATATAAAGCATCCATCAAATACACACACAAGGTGAACTGGGCATGCCTTTACAAAGTTTTGTATATTTGTAATTTTACTAGGCTTTTTCAGATACCTCTAGAAGCAGTCACACTGACAGGTGCCAGGCCACTTTTCATGAGTGAAATACAAAAAGTAATAGGATGTGGCTAGGAATTTTATTACTGTATCTGTCCAGAGGTTTAAGTTCTTAATTTTTGAATTACTCTAGAAATGTTTATACATGGCTGAAGTACTTTCTTCTTGTTTTCAGACATGGGAAATATAACAGGATGTTCATAAACAGATGTAAAATACTTATTGGTTGATGACCTATTGAAAATGGAGAATTAAGTAAACTTAATTCTGGTTACCTGCAGCTCATTAAGTACACACATACCTTAATGACTATGAAAGTAATTTAACAACTGAAGTATATTTTTACTACCATATATTTCATAGCATTCAACTTATAAAAAGTGAAAGGTGTCACACTTCTGTGTCACCTTCTCTGTATATGAGAGAACTAATTCCTCACATTTGAGAGCCAGGACACTCCAAAAGAACATGACAAATTTACAGAGCATTACAGACAATATACCAGTGTTATATACCCACTGGTATAGTTAGCCTTACATAGGAAAATGGCTGCATAAAGGTGGGCCACTGAAACTTAGAAATCTTCATGGAGGTTCATCTCTTTTGACAAGCGTTCACACCAAAGCATTTAACACTTTTCTGCCTATTCATCTTCTGGAAGGAGGCAATCTCCTGATTTCCTTTTATATTTTGTGAAATCTCATAGTTTAACTAAGGAACCAACATAATCTCCATCATTGCGGATGATCACTGTATGGCATAATATTGCATCACTTCTGCTATCGTGATTTATATCTTTAATATTCACACAAATTATGTGGCCTACACTGCTATTTATTAAACTACATCAGGTTGCCTCTCAGGGTGTTGATGTAAAACTTCCCACAGGCCATTTTTTTCCATTTATAGTACTGAGCACAGCATTTGCCTTGCATGTGGTAGATGTTCAATGTGTCGAATGACTAAGACAATTATGATCCACTAGGAAAATAATTGAGAAAACAATTCTGTGTACTCATTTTTACTTATTGTCAACCACTGTGTATTCATCTGTCTACTCATAGTGGAACTACAACAATACAAAGTATTTTTTGGTTTCATTGCTCATAAGCTTCAGCTAGACATGGCTTTGGCAGATTCTCATCAGTAATATAATACAGAACATTGAACATGCACTCATTTTTGTTCCCAGGAAACTAGTTGAGTCATTAAGTTAGAGCCATTAGAAAACTGGCCAAATGGTATGAACTTAAATTATGAGCTTATCAATGATCTAATTTCACTTATTTTCAGTTCCTTCTCTCCTTCTGTTTCCCCTGTGGAACTATGGAAGCAGTTGCAGAGCATAACTACATCCTACTTAAAAATAACATTAATCGGGCTCCCTGAATCTATAGATAGAAGGAGGTAGAGTCCATTCTGCAGCATCAAATATTACTCAGTTTATTTATAATGTTTGTTTGTTATGTGGCTTTTATTAGTCATCTCCAAAATTTACATGCCTGATAACTTCCTCAGTGTCAGCCTGAGACATCTGTAGGGAGAACCTTTAAGGGTACACCATTGGGAAAAACAAAGGAGCTTGTTTTTCAGTCCAGGAAATATGTGACCTCCACGAGACCAGGGGCCAGATCTCTCCTGTTTCTTGACTGAATCCCAGAGTCCATCACAGTATATTATACATAATAAGCAGTCAGTTCACATAGATGAGTGAATGGATGAATGAATGAATGCTGGAAATTCATATACTCTATTGGGGCATGCACAGTACTTAACATTCAGGGACCTTGTTCTGCCATAGGGCCTGGCACTAATCTTACCAAATTTCCAAAGTTATGATTTACATTACTGTATAATATATGAAGGATTGGTAGGTCTTAGCTCTTGCTAATTTCAAGGAAAAGCCAGAAGTTACTTCTCGGTTGTTCAACACTAACGTTACTGTTTATAATAAGATTTGTGAAGAATTTTCTTAACACGAAAGGAATGCTTAATCTTTATGTCTGAATTTCAAGCTGATCTATCTTCAGTGCTTTAATCATAGAACTCCATGTAATTGCATTTAATCATACTTAAAAATAACTCATTCTCTAGATTCACTTATTCTTTCCTAATTCCAAATTGGTTCCTTTTCCTGATGGACCTGATTTCCTTTGTGGCACTACCATTCTACCCAGCCCCAGGCTAAAACCCTCAGTATATTTCTAGTACCTCTGGAACCATCATTGTTTAGGCGATTGAAAGTTTGTTCCTGAACAATTGCAGTAGTTTACTAACGGGCCTTCCTTGTTTTAAGTTTATCTGTAACAACATAGACTGTATGTGTAACTGCTGGACTATTATCTCAAAAATATCACTCTGATGCTGCCACTTCCCAGTTCATAGACCTCCAAAGACCTTTCAGCCCTTAGGGTGAATAACCAAACTACCTGCATTTATAATCCATTAGAGTGGGCCCTGGTTTTTCTTCCCTTGTTTCTCATTCTCACTCTCTCCACATAGCCTCTGCCTCAGGGGTTCCTGGCCAGGGCTGCCTACCCCCAGCAAAGATATTAGCACCTGTGGGCAATGTGGTTTGCAAAAACATACTCAGTATTATAATACATTTTGTCTTTGGCGGGGGGAGAAACACTGTCATTTTCAAAATACTGACTATAGAACATAAAACTTGGCAGAATTTTCTTGGTTGGTAGGATAAAACAGAAGAGCAGCAGACAAACTTTCCTGCATTTTCTTAAAAATCGGTGGGAAGATGATGTATCAGATTCTCCAGCAAGTGAAAGAAATTTTTGATCAAAAGAAAGAGTTGGGGGGCTTCCCTGGTGGCGCAGTGCTTGAGAGTCCGCCTGCCGATGCAGGAGACGCGGGTTCGTGCCCCGTTTCGGGAGGATCCCACATGCCGCGGAGCGGCTGGGCCCGTGAGCCATGGCCGCTGAGCCTGCGCGTCCGGAGCCTGTGCTCCGCAAATGGGAGAGGCCACAACAGTGAGAGGCCCGCATAACGCAAGAAAAAAAAAAAAAAAAAAAAAGAAAGAGTTGGGAAGCAGTTGCTGTTCATTGGACATGCCCAATACATTCATTTATTCCTTGATCCATTCTTTTTTTTCTTCACAGGACTGTAAACTCATTAAGCAGGGACCATGTCTCTTTAGTTAAACCCTGTGTTCCCAGTGCCTGGTGCAAAGTATTCATGTTCAATAAATACTCAAATGAACAAATTTTGTTGAACTAACAAAATACACAATACTATGCTATGTCTTGGGTACCCAAAGATAAAAAAGGATCCAGCTATGACCCTCAAATAGCTCACAAGGTATTAGGTACAACACTATAGTAGAAATAATTAAAAATCAGTGTGAGTGCTATAATAAAGAATTCAGTGGTCTCAGTCTTGCCCCTCAAGTGTTTCATATTGAACTTGTAGACAAATAAAACTGCCAAGTCTTTTCCATGTAATCTTATTTTCATTTGCAGTCCTCAGAATTCAGCCCTTCTTGCCTGCAAAATGGACTTCTGTGCCTTCTTGCATGTTGCATTGCTCTCTAATAGGTGTGTTTGGGGGAGGGGGAAGTACTTATATTTCTGTATGTACACCTCATTTTTTAGATTAGGTTGTACATTCCTTGGAAGCAACAACTATTGATATTTGTCATATTTGTATCTCAGGTGGTATGTGGAAGAGAACCTTGCTCATAGGTATTTGATCATTGTTTTCGAATGGATAGATTCAATGCAGTAAAATCCATAGATTGCAAAATATGCGTTGCATTTGAAGAACTTGGATATTTTAAGGATACTAATAAATACCTTGTAACTATTAATAGAATGCTCCTGGATTTGGGGGGCTATAGGTTCTGATAGAGAAAATTTAAGGACCTTAATAGACTACTTGATTTCAGACAATAGAGCATTGGATAATTATCTGAAAAATGGGTTCTAATTTTGGCTCAGATAACAAAACTACAATGTAACATATGCTACGCCATTAATGTCTTTTCAAATGTGCCTCTCATCCAAGTCCATAATATTTAGACAGAAAGAATGGTGTAATTAGAGGTTACAAACATCGCTGCTCCCTCTAACCATGGCTTGTTAACTCAGTTAAAGCATAGAGTTAATAAGTCCAGGGTCAAGAGATTAATACCCTTTGCCGTTCAGTTACTTTTCATTCTGTTTCTGGCCAGAGACTAAACACCAAGTCCTAGCCTGCCAACGCTCAAAGGCATGCTTTGGCCAAGGGAGATTGCCTGGGAATATATTGATGGATCAGCAGAAATCAGTCTTACTAGGCAAAAGCAGCTCAAAGCACATATTCCACGAGCATCATCTTAAATGATCCATTCAAAATTTGTGGGGCGCCTACCTTGGGTCCAACTCTACTAGACCCTGGGGATAAAAAGATGAGTGTGACTCTATATCTGCTCTAGGAGAGCTCTCAGATTTATATCTTTTAAGGACCTTGACCTTGTCTTAGTCCCTTCAGACTGCTGTAACAGACTACCACAGTGTAGGTAGCTTAGAAACAGCAGAATTTATTTCTCACAGTTCTGGAGGCTGGAAGTCTGAAATCAGGGTGCCAGCATGGTCAATAGAGAGCCCTCTTCCAGTCTGCAGACTTCTTGTATACTCACATGGTGGAAGGGACTAGGGAGCTCTATGAGATCTCTTTTGTAAGAGCATTAATCCCATTGATGAGGGCTCCACTTTATGATCTAATCACCTCCCAAAGACCACACCACCACATTGGTCACTAGGATTTCAACATCCGAATTTTGATGGGTTCACAAGCATTCAGACCATAGCAGACCTCAAATTACCTAGATTTGGTTGTTTGGACTGATAGGAGGTTTGTGAGACTTTTCTTTTGTTTTTGTTTTTGTTGGTTGGTTGATGGTTAGATCTTTGGACTTAAGCCACTCTTTCATCTGAAAATTTTCCAATATGATGTTTTGTCCTGTCAATATTTTTCAGGCCTAAATGAATAACATTTAACTCTTTAGAAAAAAACCCTGTATGATCTTTGTAAGTTGAAGCTTTTAAGAAGGCTGACAGTAATATGATAAACTTGCTCCTGTTTAGAAACAGGTATAGAATATTTTACTACAAGCTCATAAATGGATCTTGTAAAGAGAACAATAAAATAATCAGGCTATTGTTTTGAATTCTTTCCACGTACAAGATACCAATCTGAACACTAGGGAGATATAGAATACAAATACTGAATATCTGTATTAAATATTTTTATTTTTTGTAAATCATTAATTACAATTTAATTATTACAAATTGTATTATTAAATGAAAATGTTAAAGTTTTCCAACTTTAAGAAGCATTCCAAATCAGCACTCAATTCATGAAGTTGTATGTATTGAGTAAATAATGTGTATACAAAACATAAGAAATAAAAATTTCAAGTATATTAGACTTCCCTTGATTTTAACTACTCAGATTTAAATGCATACCTCATTGTTTCTGAAAATTATTTGGGGTGTCTTATAAATAGCATTCATCCAATAAGAGATAAGCAACTAATGGAAAAAGAAGAAAGTATGTCTATCATAAACTTAATATCATTTTTGCGATGGAGAAACTAATCTGATTTGGAGCTTCCTGTGGGCCCTGACAGGAAAAGAAGAAACAGCATTGGCTATAGAGCTTTTATTATCAGAGAGCAAAAAGCTCACCAATTTCTTAGTTTTTCCTGGCATGAGATTCTAGAAATACTTTAGACCTTATAATGCGGAGATGCTGAATGACATACTAGTCATCATACGCTAAAATAAGTTTATAACAAATGTTTCTGTTTCTTGACATCAGTGATAAAAATGAAAAGTTTCTTGTTAGAATGCGAGATAAGGAATGTGATCCAAGAGGAGATGAAGCAACTCTGGACAGAATATGGCACTTTCTGATATTACAACTTTATTGAGGAACATAACTCAGGTTTCTTAGATGTTTGTTTGGGTTCCATATCCCTTTCAATTTCTCGTAAATATAATTTCATTTAGCCAGTTCATTGATAGGGGTTGGTAATAAAATGTTAGATATGTGAGGTTTATGTTGTAAAGGTAACATAAAGCTTAGAGACTATAAAATTCTGTGGGACTATGAGACAGCAGTGGAAAGATTGTTTAATGTCAGAAAACACTTGCTTCCACCACTTTGGGTGATACTCATAAACTACTACAGTCTTCTCTTTCTTTCCCT
>NW_006782062.1:452766-455152 GCF_000442215.2 Lipotes vexillifer
TAATACCAGCTCTCTCTGTCACATAACTTAATCAAGTTTACTATTTTTGTAAACCACACACTACTTTATAAGATGCATAGATTTAATTTTTATAATTATATTTATAAATAATAAGTGTATACATATATAATGAAATACTGTTAAACTGGACCAATCTGTATTCTGACTCATCAAGTACTCTATGATGACTGTCCATGTATGGTTATAAAAATCTGCTTTGTAGAAAGACAAAAGTTCAAGTAATAGAAAAGTAGCAAAAAAAAAAAAAAAAAGACAATACCTAAATTAACTAAACAGCACCACGGAGTGGACTACTCAAATGCAAAAAGGCCAAAGTGGTTACTTTTGTATAATAACCTGAAACAGAAGCTACCAATAGATGAGTGACCTCTTAAAAAGAAAATGCAAAATCATTGTATTTCCTGATTGTAAATTTCATTAGGAGTCACAGGTAAGAGGGGATAAGAACTAAGTGGTTTATGGGTAAATTTTTTCACTTTTTCTCAAAATATTGTGTGTATTATAGTGAAAAAGGCATAAACATTTTAAAAATCGAAGCCATTTTCTTTCATAGTATAGGAGAACAAGATATGAGTGAAAAAGAGCAGTAATAATATTTTTTGTGGTTTTTCTTTTTAATATGCTGAAGAAAAGTTGACAGAACGACGTACACTCTAGCGAGGGTAGTAGCTTTTCGTTGTCAGAGCAACATATACATTTCAGAGAATCGAGATCTAATCGAGTGCTGCGATTCTGAGTGATACACCACAATAAATGAGATGAGTCTGAGGGTGGCACTGCCACCCACGCAGGCATGCAAATAGCATTTCATGTATAAAAATGTTTATTAGGTATGAGAACGAGAGAAAATGAGTGTCTAAAAGCATCTGTTACCTTTTGAGATGATTTAAGTTAAATAACTAAAATGCTGCATTTCAAAAACTGAATTTGAATTGAATTCCATTTTTTTTCACTCCAGTTGGTAAGAATGATTGCTTTTGATTCTAGATATTCACACTATTATCTAGTGGTTTGCTTTTAAAATGGCGTTAGGGTATTTCCAGCAGAGGGTAGCACTCAATTCCGGGTTGTGATGAGGGTTTTAAGGTCAAGCTGAGCAGCAGGCATATGAAAAAGGTCCTTATGTGCATGTATTTTGTGTCAGTGATGGGTAAGATTGGCCAGCACTACTCACTGAAAAGCTGTTGTATGATGAGACAGGATGCTGGGTGGTGGAGAGAGCCACCTTTAAATGCACCAACTCCAGCTCTACCATATTCTCACGATGTGATCTTCACCAAGTTACATGATCCCTCTGATTTTATTTCTTCATCAGTCAGAAAGAGATAGTAACAGGTCCCCCACAGGGTCACGGTGTGTATGGAATGAAAAGGAGCACTTAAAGTCCACAGTTTTGGCAACTGCTGCTGTTATTGTGGAAACCTTCTAAATGCTTTGTAACTATAGATTTCCAAACTCAGTCATGAAGCATCTTCAAATGCATAAAGGAAGGAGTCATAAATGTTAAGTGCGTAAGATTTCAAAAAACTATTTTAATAGAAAACACTAAAAGTATTTCTTTTAATGGAGAAAATAAAGAATCTGAAAAGCTTATTAGGGGAAAATTCAAGTCTGTGTTTACCATCTCTCTATCTTGATTCTCTCTCCCTTTCACCATTCTAACAAATGAATTATTAAATTAACAATGGAAGAAAAATTTACAAAAAATTTGATTCTGCAGATTGAATGGACTCGTAAAGTTCTAGGCACTGTTGATGAGAAAATACACACCTCTAGGCACAGTCTCATGTAATTTGGAGGTTAGTGACATTTTTGAAGAATGGACAAGAGATAAATATTTGGCTACAAGTGGGCAGGAGACTAGGAAGTGTACCCAGAAAGTTCAAATTGCTGACCCACTGGGAAAACACTGTCTTCCTGTTTAAGATGAAAAACCATCTTCTGGTTTAAAGTAAGGGGAAAAGACTGCCTAACAGAGGTACCAAACTCCAATATCTTCAGGTACAAGGCAACTCAAGCAATGGGTGAGGCTGGGTGTATGGCAATAAGGAGTGGAGCCAACTGTGGTGCACTGAGTAGCACATCTAAAGAGATTCCAGTGGGTTATTTTGAAAACTCCTGAGCCTGCCTGACAGTTTCTCTAGGCTGAATTCAGCCTTCAGCCTTTACTTCAGCTAGGGATCCCATCCGTAGCGTACAGGATCCTCCTCATATGGCAACGATCTCAATAGGAACCCCGACATATCAGCATTATCTCTGCCATTTGTTTCAGTGAAGGATGAGTGGATGGATTTGGAGGGTTTGCGTTTGTGTATGTATTTCTTCCAGCGCCACCCTTGGAAAAAATGTTAACATTTTTCCCTAC
>NW_006782062.1:455162-495853 GCF_000442215.2 Lipotes vexillifer
TCCCTACACACACACATGCTCACACACACACACACCATTCCTCTGTGAAACAAATCTTCATTTGTTCATTTAATATCTGTTGCTTTTGATTACAGCAGGTGCAAATATATCTAATAAAAAAATCAAATTAGTGCCAATGGATGAAAAGTGAAGTTACACATCAGTAACTTTTTGTATGTTTCCAGATCTGAAGTAGAACAGGTGGAAAATACTGTATGAAATCCAAAATTACATCCCAGTTTCAGCTGCAAACACATCTCCCCACGAGCTCTCTACCAAATCAGGATGGTTAAGGAAAAAACAATGTGTGGTTTTATTAAATAATATAATCAGTTCAATTGAACAGGTTGTGTGACTAGATGCTTAAATGACAATAAAAATTTAGCTCTGATAACCCTGATGAGACAATTTAAATTCCAAATTAAGATAATTTGAACATTTAATATGCTCTTCCCCAAATTCTTTGGCTTCACAATTTCTCTCTTTATCCCATAAATAGAAGATATATGCTGCTGAAAGTTATTCTTAATATAGTGTATTTTCTATTCTAAAATAAATAAGGAGTATGGGACAGACAAAACACTTGTAGAGAGTACTTGGCTTTCCTTACTTAGAATTTCATATTTTTGGCAGTGACCAAGGCTCATGTGCAATACCTTGAAATGGCAAATGGTTGTTTTTTTTTTAAGTTTTCAGGTCAGAGCAGGCATTTATTTTGAACACCTAGCTAAAGTGGCTTCTATTCATTAGTTTTTAAACCCTTTATCTTGTATCTAGGTGGAACTGACCTAAAACTGTATCTGGAATTATTTACCTGTAAGAAGGCAATGCAAGTCAATTCAAACAAGGGCATTTTAGCCAGAAGCTGAAATTAACCTTCAGGAACTTTGCAATCTAGATGTGAGCTGCTCCATAGCGGCAAGGAGAGCAGCTATCACTTAACAGAGTAAAAGGTTTCCTATGCCAATCAAAAGTAAACAAGGCGAGGTGATCCTCATCCTCTTTCTTTCTTTTTTTTTTTTTTTTTGCGGTATGCGGGCCTCTCACTGTTGTGGGCCCAGCCGCTCCGCGGCATGTGGGATCTTCCCGGACCAGGGCACGAACTCGTGTCCCCTGCATCGGCAGGCGGACTCTCAACCACTGTGCCACCAGGGAAGCCCATCCTCTTTCTTCATGTGTTTGAGTCACCGATTTCTTCTGCTTCAACAAAACAATTTTAAAAGCATCTTTTACTCTGAGGGGAAGTTGGTCTGAAACATCTATCACAAATTAGAAATACTTACACCCAAAATAGCAGATACTGTATGATTTAATCATTTCCCTATTCTATATTTTTACTCACTTTAAAATATGAAAAATTTTAAATCCATTCCTAAGAATAATTGTTACACATTTGACAAAGTAAGGATTAAGATTTCTAACATGTCCATGACAGAACTGGAATTGGAAGCTAATTTTGTATTATTCTCATGACCAGAGGTAACTGTATGAGGTATATTAATTTAAACCCAGGTTTCAGAAAAGTTAAATGCATTTACAAGTAAATATTAAAGATTTTCATGAAAATTTTACCTCAGAAGTTCATTTTCCTTATAATCTAAACATTTTTATACATTTGAAACAATTAGAATGTCTTCTAAATTACTAAAGGAATGTTTATTTCCTAATAGTATTAAATTCATAAAATAAATCATCCAAAAACATAAGCACATATTCAGAATCTAAATGAGTATAATACTTAACTACTTCAACTCTCAATGTCTTTTTTTATTGTCAGGCAAAATTTGGAAAAAAATCAATATTCTCTTATTTGCAAATTAAATTAAAACTCTTAGTTGAGTCTTAAGTGAGTCTCTCACTTCTGTCTGTTTCTATGTTTTCCATTTATAAATGGGTATTCTTGGGGAATAAAATCCCATAGATTACATGGTCTAATAATTTAAGTTTCGGGGTTATAGATTCTTTTAAGAAGTAGATGAATATTATATACTCTCCTCAGAAATATATGCATGTGTATATAAAAACAAAATTTGCATGCAATTTCACACTGCCCCCATATGGAGACTACCAGTGGTCTATGAACCCATAGTTGAGAACTTTCTATGGAAGATGCTCATTCAAAGCTTGAAAAGGTTTTTCAGAGTTCAGCCTTCCTGCCCCATAGAAGCCCAGCTGCTTCCCTTAACAATCTCCATTCAGGTAAAGCTAAAGTTTCCCCTAGAACTTAATCTCTTAGACATATTATTTTAACAATTTGTAGGTTTAAGCTTGATCCTAAGTGAGATTTCGGGTTTCTTGCCAAAGGTTGCACCATGTGAGGATTACTAGGAACACACACTGACATCTGAGTGGCTCTCTGTGGTCTTATTAGGAGGCTTACAAGTAAAAGAAAAATTAGAAAGAGGAGGTGTTAACAGAGCCAGCACATCAGTTGCAAATATTCACAAGCAAGCTGAAAGATAGAAAAATGTCATCTTAGTAAAAAGTAGGAAGAAATGTAATTTGATGAAATAACACCATGTCTATATAAATACACATTTCTAATGTAATATGTATGAGTATATTGGAAATGAATTAAATCTAACTTGAAATATCTTGTGATAAAATGTCACTATAGGCAAGGAGAATGGAATCCAGACCCATTAAACTGCTTTGAGGCTTTCTTGCCCTATAAATGCTACAAAAATTATCTTCCTTATGAAAGAAAATATATGTTTTTCCCCCCAAGAAGAGAAACACCCAAAGAATCTTGGTGTGAACATTCCAAAGATTTCTTTAGCATCTTGCAATAGGTTTTAAACCTATTAAACCTGTAAACCTTATTTTTATAAAGTACTTTTTGTCAGGCAATATATATGTTAGAAATTAGTAGTTCCTCCAGTTGTAAAACCTTGACATTGACTATAATTGAGGAGGTTAGTGTTGGAGTGTTCATAAGTATTACCTGTCATT
Organism: Lipotes vexillifer; assembly: GCF_000442215.2. Lineage (NCBI taxonomy): Eukaryota > Metazoa > Chordata > Mammalia > Artiodactyla > Lipotidae > Lipotes > Lipotes vexillifer. The sequence goes on from NW_006782062.1 coordinate 458,115, forward strand.
TGAAATATGACAGTGCTGTAACTGCAAGACCTTGGGGATGCTTGTGTGCTGGCACTGCCATATGACTGCCTTAGAAACTGCCAGACAGTGTTCTTAATGCCTGCGACCCTGAGATAATTAACATGGCCCTAGAGGCTTCTGCCTTTTGCATTTGCACATTTGTTGTTTAATAAGATATTTGCTGCTAGCTATGCTTTCCTCTGATTTAAAAATGGACCTTTAAGGAGAATAGTACTTCAGTCCATTAAGTTTTGTTATAGGTATTACCTTAGTGTACAAGTAGCTTATAAATGAATTTTGTTGCTTTCCAGAAAATTAAGATATGTCCTAATATTTTTCATCTTGCATTTGATTCCTGTAAATGCATTTTATGATGAGGCAAATGACTGATCTGAAATATAAGCTCTTACTTTGACAGTTGTGTTCTATACCATGGAGACTAGCAAATGATAAAATAGGAGCCCAAAATAAAAGCAAGTTTAAAAGGCTTCAGGGCAGATTTGATGGGATTTTTAGTTTCTGCATGCCCAAGGACAAAGCAGAGAGTTAAAATAACCTGTTTCTAATTCGTTTAAGATTAGTTATTGATTTACAATTAGCACTGTGTAGAATTTACAAAATTAGTTTGTAAATTCTGAATAACTCCTTGTAAATCAAGATTAAGAAACTTAAAAGGAAATCTTAAGTGTGGTAATACAAACCTTTAACATAAGGAAACATAAAATTACAGTTTACTATTAGCTAGCTGCTGTATTTCTTTTTTTTTTTTTTTTTAACTTTTTTACAACTCCTTGTAAGATTAAGAAACTTAAAAGGAAATCTTAAGTGTGGTAATACAAACCTTTAACATAAGGAAACATAAAATTACAGTTTACTTTACTATCGCCCTAACACACCTCACCCTTCCCCCTCCCCATATCCTCAAGTCTGTTCTCCAGTAGGTCTCTGTCTTTATTCCTGTTTTACCCCTAGGTTCTTCATAACATTTTTTTTTCTTAAATTCCATATATATGTGTTAGCATACGGTATTTGTCCTTCTCTTTCTGACTTACTTCACTCTGTATGACAGACTCTAGATCTATCCACCTCATTACAAATAGCTCAATTTCGTTTCTTTTTATGGCTGAGTAATATTCCATTGTATATATGTGCCACATCTTCTTTATCCATTCATCCGACGACGGGCACTTAGGTTGTTTCCATCTCCGGGCTATTGTAAATAGAGCTGCAATGAACATTTTGGTACATGACTCTTTCTGAATTCTGGTTTCCTCAGGGTATATACCTAGTAGTGGGATTGCTGGGTCATATGGTAGTTCTATTTGTAGTTTTTTAAGGAACCTCCATACTGTTCTCCATAGTGGCTGAACCAATTCACATTCCCACCAGCAGTGCAAGAGTGTTCCCTTTTCTCCACACCCTCTCCAGCATTTATTGTTTCTAGATTTTTTGATGATGGCCATTCTGACTGGTGTGAGATGATATCTCATTGTAGTTTTGATTTGCATTTCTCTAATGATTAATGATGTTGAGCATTCTTTCATGTGTTTGTTGGCAGTCTGTATATCTTCTTTGGAGAAATGTCTATTTAGGTCTTCTGCCCATTTTTGGATTGGGTTGTTTATTTTTTTGTTATTGAGCTGCATGAGCTGCCTGTAAATTTTAGAGATTAATCCTTTGTCAGTTGATTCATTTGCAAATATTTTCTCCCATTCTGAGGGCTGTCTTTTGGTCTTGTTTATGGTTTCCTTTGCTGTGCAAAAGCTTTGAAGTTTCATTAGGTCCCATTTGTTTATTTTTGTTTTTATCTCCATTACTCTAGGAGATGGGTCAAGAAGGATCTTGCTGTGATTTATGTCATAGAGTGTTCTGCCTATGTTTTCCTCTAAGAGTTTGATAGTTTCTGGCCTTACATTTAGGTCTTTAATCCATTTTGAGCTTATTTTTGTGTATGGTGTTAGGGAGTGATCTAATCTCATACTTTTACATGTACCTGTCCAATTTTCCCAGCACCACTTATTGAAGAGGCTGTCCTTTCTCCACTGTATATTCCTGCCACCTTTATCAAAGATAAGGTGACCATATGTGCATGGGTTTATCTCTGGGCTTTCTATCCTATTCCATTGATCTATCTTTCTGTTTTTGTGCCAGTACCATACTGTCTTGATTACTGTAGCTTTGTAGTATAGTCTGAAGTCAGGCAGCCTGATTCCTCCAGCTCCATTTTTTGTTCTCAAGATTGCTTTGGCTATTCGGGGTCTTTTGTGTTTCCATACAAATTGTGAAATTTTTTGTTCTAGTTCTGTGAAAAATGCCAGTGGTAGTTTGATAGGGATTGCATTGAATCTATAGATTGCTTTGGGAAGTAGAGTCATTTTCACAATGTTGATTCTTCCAATCCAAGAACATGGACACTACATAATGATTAAGGGTTCGATCCAAGAAGAAGATATAACAATTGTAAATATTTATGCACCCAACATAGGAGCACCTCAATACATAAGGCAAAAACTAGCAGCCATAAAAGGGGAAATCGACAGTAACACATTCATAGTAGGGGACTTCAACACCCCGCTGCTGTATTTCTTGAACATACTTTTGCCAAAGAATTAAAAGATTGTGTGTGAATAATTAATGGAATTGGGAATATGTCCACGTGTGTGTGTGTGTGTGTGTGTGTGTGTATATACACACACACACACACAAGTATTGTGCTTCTCCCCCAATTATAAAAGTAACACGAACTCATTGTAGTAAACTTGAAAAGTATTGAAATTTAAAAAAATATAAAATTTCCAAGTTCTCAGACTCTAGAGGTAATAACATTTTTTTCATTCTCCTTTCTTCATTTATATTTTTCAGTCTTAATTTTCCAATAAATTTATTACCTAATCCATATTCTTCAAATACATGATTTTAATAACTTCAAAATATTCCATTAAATTAATATGATAATTTTAAATAGTTAAAAATCACATATGCTATGACTATTAAATGCATTAGAAAATGAATCATATGAAACTTTAAATGAAATGTCATTTTATATTGAGAATATTAATATATCTCATTCTTTGCTATATTCTGTAAAAACTAATTTCTCACAAATATCACACACACAAAGTATTGTGCTTCTCCCCCAATTATAAAAGTAACACGAACTCATTGTAGTAAACTTGAAAAGTATTGAAATTTAAAAAAATATAAAATTTCCAAGTTCTCAGACTCTAGAGGTAATAACATTTTTTTCATTCTCCTTTCTTCATTTATATTTTTCAGTCTTAATTTTCCAATAAATTTATTACCTAATCCATATTCTTCAAATACATGATTTTAATAACTTCAAAATATTCCATTAAATTAATATGATAATTTTAAATAGTTAAAAATCACATATGCTATGACTATTAAATGCATTAGAAAATGAATCATATGAAACTTTAAATGAAATGTCATTTTATATTGAGAATATTAATATATCTCATTCTTTGCTATATTCTGTAAAAACTAATTTCTCACAAATATACGTGCCAGCAGTATTCATATGGTGAGTATTCTATTAAATCTTGAGTAAATTTGGTTTCTGATTTTTATCAAAACTTTTACTGCTCATTGCTTATGAATGTCTACAATGTACCAAGTGTTCACAAAACCCCATTTCCACATTACAGTGTCAAGACACAGGCATTTCCCATATGGAACTTCCATCACAGGTACAAATGTGATATAATTCAATCAACCGGTCCACCAAGAGCCAGAATTTTTTTTTTTTTAATTCTTTTACCAGGAATGTTCTTTTCCCAGATGTTTGCATGTTTTACTTCCTCACTATGTTCAAATGTCTTGGCTCACAGTTTTCCTCCCTCGAGGCTTTCCTGACTATGAAATTAAAAAATAACTGCCTCCAAGTTTTCACTATAGCACTTTCACTACCAGAAATTTTACTATAGGTGTGTCTTAATTGTGTCACCAAGTTGTTTAGGAGTCTGAATGCATTCAGAAGTAAATTGGATGAAGTTTTGTTTTTCTTATCACTGCTTTCAATTCTATTTCCTGTAATAGTCCCTTAAAAGAGATTCCATAACTCTCTGTCACTTCAGTTTATTAATGAATTCTCAATATTTAAGACTTGCCTATTCTTTTCCAGTCAGAACAGGCTTAAGACTATGGCCCACAGTTTCTTTAGAGGAAAAGGTGGTGATGTGATCATGCCATGTGACATCTCCCTTCCTCTAGGATTGGAGGCAGGGAGGAGGGATAAATGAGGAAATAAAGTGGTGATGGGGAGGGGTCCCTGGTTCTGGCTCCATTGCATGGTAATGGCTCTAATGATATGATCGTTGCCATGAATGTGTGTTAGTTTCATCTTCGCTCCCTCATACCCTGAGGAAAATACCACTATTTCTTAAAAGATCTTTAACCTCATCTATGGTGTTGATCTCTACCCTTTAAGTTGGTTGGTTGTCCCTTTACTTGACCTAACAGCTGCCCCTTTTCTAACCCCATGCTCCCTCATGTGGAGCCACAGGAACAACTTCTATACCCTTAGAAGACCACAGAAGTAGGATGGGGCCACTCTTGACCTGGGTCCCTTCAAGTGCAAAGTTTTTGAAGTGGGGCTGTGTTTGGCATCATGACCACTTAACCGAAATATGTCTTACTTCAACTTTAATAGAAACTAACTGAGTTGAACTCCACAACTGAAGGAACTTGCATCTGCCTATAAAAATGAATATTAAAGAAGCCTTCTCTGACCACCCTTTTTTCATTACTCTCTGTCCCACATACTGTGCTTTATTTTTCTTCAGAGCACGTACTTTTATTATTAATGGTGAAGTTTGGTGAGGACTTAAGAGGGTGAATGCTAGAGCCAGAATGCCTAGATTTAAATCTTTGCCTCCTATTGCTTGCTTTATGACTTTGGGCAAGTTCTTGAAACATTCTGTGCCTGGGTTCCTTATCTGTAAAATGGAAAATAATAATTCTTATCTCATAAATTGTGGGTTAACACAAAACACATAGAATAGTACCTGGCATCAGTAAACATTCAATAAGTGTTGGTTATAATAATATGCATTATTTTTACTGTCTTTTTTTAAATTTAATTTTTATTTTATATTGGACTATATAGTTCATTCACAATGTTGTGTTAGTTTCAGGCATACAACAAAATGAACCAGGTATACATACACATATATCCACTCTTTTTCAGAATCTTTTCCCATATAGGTCATTGCAGAATACTGAGTAGAGTTCCTTGTGCTAGACAGTAGATCCTTATTAGTTATTTATTTTATATATAGAAGTATGTATGATAATCCGTAACTCCTAATTTATCCCTGCCCCCTTCCCCTTTGGTAACCATAAATTTTTTTTCTATGTCTGAGTCTGTTTCTGTTTTGTAAATAAGTTTATTTGTATCATTTTTTTAGATTCCACGTAACGTGATATCATGTGATATTTGTCTTTCTCTGTCTGACTTACTTCACTTAGTATGATAATCTCCAGGTTTATCCATGTTGCTGCAAATGGCATTATTTCATTCTTTTTAATAGCTGAGTAATATTCCATTGTCTATATGTACCATATCTTCTTTATCCATTCCTGTCAATGGACATTTAGGTTGCTGCCATGTCTTGGCTATTGTAAATAGTGCTCCAGTGAACACTGGGGTGCATGTGTCTTTTCAAATTATGGTTTGCTCCGGATGTATGCCCAGGAGTGGGATTGCTGGATCATATGGTAGTGCTATTTTTAGTTTTTTAAGGAGCCCCCATACTGTTCTCCATAGTGGCTGTACCAATTTACATTCCCACCAACAGAGTAGAAGGTTTCCTTTCCTCCACACCCTCTCCAGCATTTATTGTTCGTAGACTTTTTTATAATGGCCATTCTGACCAGTGTGAGGTGATACCTCATTGTAGTTTTGACTTGCATTTCTCTAATAATTAGTGATGTTGAGCATCTTTTCATGTGCTTTTTGGCCATCTGTATGTCTTCTTTGGAGAAATGTCTATTTAGATCTTCCACCCATTTTTTGATTGGGTTGTTTTTTCATATTGAGCTTCATGAGCTGTTTAGATATTTTGGAGATTAATCCCTGTTGGTCGTAGCATTAACAAATATTTTCTCCCATTCTGTGAGTTGTCTTTTCATTTTGTTTATGGTTTCTTTTACTGTGCAAAAGCTTTTAACTTTCATTAGGTCCCATTTGTTTATTTTTGTTTTTATTTTCATTAGGAGGTAGATCCAAAATGATATTGCTGTGATTTATGTCAGAGAGTGTTCTGCCTATGTCTTCCTCTATAGTAATCAGCCTTACATTTAGGTCTTCGATCCATTTTGAGTTTATTTTTGTGTACGGTGTTAGATAATGTTCTAATTTCATTCTTTTACATGTAGCTGTCCAGTTTTCCCAGCACCATTTATTGAAGAGACTGTCTTTTCTCCATTGTATATTCTCTCCTCCTTTGTCATGGATTAATTGACCGTATGTGCATGGGTTTATTTTTGGTCTTTCTATCCTGTTCCATTGATCTATAGTTCTGTTTTTTGTGCCAGTACCATACTGTTTTGATGACTGTAGCTTTGAAGTATAATCTGAAGACAAGGAGCAAGATTCCTCCAGCTCCATTTTTATTTCTTAGGATTGCTTTGGCTATTCCAGGTTTTTTGTGTTTCCATCCAAATTTAAAATTTTTTTGTGCTAGCTCTGTGAAAAATGCCATTGGTAATTTGATAAGAATTGCATTGAATCTGTAGACTGCCTTGGGTAGTATTTTGAAATTATTGATTCTTCCAATCCAAGAACACGGTATATCTTTCCATCTGTTTGTGTCATTTTTGATTTCTTTCATCAGCATTTTATAGTTTTCAGACTACAGGTCTTTTGCCTCCTTAGGTAGGCTTATTCCTAAGTATTTTATTCTTTTTGGTATGATGGTAAATAGGATTGTTTCCTTAATTTCTCTTTCTGATCTTTCACTGTTAGTGTACAGAAATGCAACAGATTTCTGTGTATTAATTTTGTATCCTGAAACTTTACTGAATTCACTGATGAGCTCTAGTAGTTTTCTGGTAGTATCTTTAGGAATCTCTATGTATAGTATCATATCATCTGCAAACAGTGACAGTTTTACTTCTTTTTTTCCAGTTTGGGTTCCTTTTATTTTTCTTCTCTGATTGCCATAGCTAGGACTTGCAGAACTATGTTGAATAAAAGTGGCAAGAGTGGACATGCTTATCTGGTTCCTGATCTTATAGGAAATGCTTTCAGCTTTTCACTGCTGAGTATGATGTTAGCTGTGAGTTTGTCATATATGGCCTTTATTATGTTGAGGTAGGTTCCCTCTCTGCCCACTTTCTGTAGGGTTTATCATAAATGGATGTTGAATTTTATCAAAAGCTTTTTCTGCATCTATTGAGATGATCATATAGTTTTTATTCTTCAACTTGTTAATGTGGTGTATCACACTGATTGATATGTGGATGTTAAAAAATCCTTGCATCCCTGGGATGAATTCCACTTGGTCATGGTATATGATCCTTTTAATGTATTGTTGAATTCAGTTTGCTAGTATTTTATTGAGGAATTTTGTATCTCTGCTCATCAGTGATGTTGGTCTGTAATTTTCTTTTTTTGTGGTATCTTTTATATATTTCTTTAATGTCTGCTTACTCTCATTAGAATATAAGCACCTTGGGTGTTTTGTTTACTGCTGTGTTCCCAGTACCCAGAAGTATTCCTGGCATATTGTAGGTGATTAAGAGAGAATTGTGGGAAAAATTGAGTGACTGAATAAATGAAGTCACAGTAAATGAATGAAGGGTGTCTTAACTTGCCCTGTGACTAACTTCTCCCCACCACTCTCCATGTCCAGCTGGACCCCGGGTGTCTCCTTGAGCACATAAATTCTACATGACTTATACATATATCAAGTTGCTAATAAACACAACTGGGTTCAGATATAGGATGAATCAGTTTGAGTTGGTAAATAGGCAAGTTTTAAGAAGAAAGTGGATCTCAAAACAGCTTTAAGTGGGAATAGACTTTAATAAGTGTGGGAAACAGAAGGTGAAGAAAATTGAAAGTGGAGAAAGTGGTCACAAGCAAGGCCACTCCAAGGTCAGTCATTCAGCTGGTCATGGCACAGACAATTTGGGATAATGTGGAGGGCCTAGGACAGGGCACAAGGGCATCTGACTTTATGCTATGGGCCTTTTTATTTGCCCTAGCATTGCAGAAGGGTACAATACTCTCCTGTTCCTAAAAGTCACTCAGTAAGCTTCAAGACTCATTAAGAAGAAGGGTATGTGTGGCTTATAAATTCCCTCAGACTGTGACTTCTCTTTGGCAAGAAAAAGAAAATTAGAAAGGGGGTGTTCTTAGATGAATATGACAATTATTATCTCAGTGTGAAGAAACCGGAAAAGGATCTGGTTAGAAAAGGCACTGGTTAGGAGTATGTGACTTCAAGAAATTCAAACATTTGGTTAAACAAAAGGTGTAGAATTATGTATATTTATGTTTAATTGGGGTTCTTTAGTTCATTCAAAATTTTTCAAAGTGTGTTTCCCAGATCTCCAGCATATGAATCATTTCAGAAGCTTATTGAAAATGCAGAGCCCTGGGTTCTGGTGCAGACTGTTCGATTCTGAATTTTTAAGATACAGCTCAAGTATCTACATTTTAAGAAGCCCTTTGTCTCTGCCAGCATATACTTTGCTTACTAAAATTCAAGAATACATGCCTTCAACTTGTTTAAAGAAGGAAGGTAAAGCAGGTAGTCCTACAAAAAAGGAGCTAATTAAAAGATGAAGGGATACTCAACAATTTCACTAGGTCAGTAATTTGGAAAGCATATAAATTCTTTTATTTTTCACTTCATTTATGGTAAAATGCACCAGTGTAAGTAAATGTTTAAAATCTTAATTAGGGCTTCCCTGGTGGCGCAGGATAAACATAAAATAGAAAAAAGGCCAGAAGACACATTAAAGAGAAAGATAAACAAGGTAATATTTAAACAAAACATTGAAAACTAATTTAGTGGCATGTTGCTTCTAATTAAGATTTTTTTTTTTTTTCTTTTTGCGGTACGGGGGCCTCTCACTGTTGTGGCCTCTCCCGTTGCGGAGCACAGGCTCCGGACGCGCAGGCTCAGCAGCCATGGCTCACGGGCCCAGCCGCTCCGCGGCATGTGGGATCTTCCCGGACCGGAGCACGAACCTGTGTCCCCTGCATCGGCAGGCCGACTCAACCACTGCGCCACCAGGGAAGCCCTTGAATAATTTTTTTATAAATTTATTTATTTTTTTGCTGCATTGGGTCTTTGTTGCAGTGCATGGGCTTTCTCTAGTTGTGGTGAGTGGGGCTACTCTTCGTTGTGGTGTGCGGGCTTCTCATTGTGGTGGCTTCTCTTGTTGCAGAGCACGAGCTCTAGGCGTTCAGGCTTCAGTAGTTGTGGCATGCAGGCTCAGTAGTTGTGGCTTGTGGGCTCTGGAGCGCAGGCCGAGTAGTTGTGGTGCACGGGCTTAGTTGCTCAGTGGCATGTGAGATCTTCCCGGACCAGGGCTCGAACCCACGTCCCTTGCATTGGCAGGCGGATTCTTAACCACTGCGCCACCAGAGAAGTCCTAGAATTTTTTTTTTTAAAAGGAAAACACTGGCTTTCAATCTGTGCTTTTGTTTTACAAAATCAGGCTCACACAGGTTATACTGTGTCGTAACCTGTGCTGTTTTTTGTTTTTTTTTTTCATTTACTGCTTTTAAAAAATATTCTTGTGTTACAGTATATACTTTCCTAAGTTTCCTGCTGGCCAGCATCATGTTTTGCAGTCTGTTCTTTTTCAATTTTCCTTTACTAGCTATTCAATAACCACAATGACATAAATACCGTCAAATAATTTCTATTTTCTCCTGGCCTTAAGTTGTGGTGTCGTCTTTTCTTTCTGAAACGGATCCACACACAGTCAGTTCTCTATACTCAGCTCTCTGATTTGTTGAGAGCTACTACCTCTAAGTATACGTGGCAGGCAGTCCTTCTTGAGACCTGACAACAGGACCCCTGACCTAGGACCCTGCTCTGGCCTCTTGTAGCCACACTTCTCACCCGTGGGGTCAACAAGGTTGGAAGACTCAGCCTGTAAAGAAACAACAAACTCTTTTAAATTCAGACAGTTTATTACTTACATAGAGAGCAAAAGCAAGATGAACCAAGGTGCCAGCTCCCCACATGTCTTGGCCCCCCATACGACACTGAAACCAGAGGGGCTGGATGATGTGATGAAATGGCGTGAATGCTAGGGCACCTTGCTGCTGTGATGCTTCTGTGCTGCAACTAAGCAGTTTATAGTCTGCAGCTATACCCTAAGTGGGAGGGCGTGGAGAGAGAGAAAGCTTCATACCTCAGCAGAACCCAGAAAATGAGAAATTATCTCATGAAGATATCCCTGGAAGACAGGGAGATGGGAAGGAAATGGCCTTAGTAACACCTCCTCTGATGCCTCCTAGGTTTTCATGTTTTCAGAGAATAACAGGGTGTTTGACCAGGACTTAGATGAGCTAGTGGTTAAGCTTTGCTCACATGGCCTGTGAAAAGATGTGCAAAGTTACCAGGGCTCCGTGGGCAAGTAATTCCCCTGTAAGTGGGCCCAAGTGGATCCCACAGTTCCCCCACCCCAAGACTGAGTTCTATGTGTACCTGAACCCCAAATTCCCTGCCCAAGTGGCTTCATGCCTGCTTCTACAACTTGTTGGAGCCTCTTTCTTAGGTCTACTATACCAAGATGGACTGTATGCTGGTATGTGTACCCTAATCCTAAGGAGTGACCAAGCAGGGGTGTTTAGGGGGTGTCTGCGAAGAGCTTCGTTAAGAGGCCTCTGTGGGCTGGATAGAGTTGCCAAATCAGAATCAGATTGTATGATTGAATGAAGCTTCTGCTGCCTGGGAGGAGAAACCTAAGGAAGGCGGGGAGGATAAAAATTTACATGTTTCTTGGCTTTGCCTCATAAAGGGGAAGCCAAGGAGTCCCCCTTGGGGGACCCACTAATTAACTGAAAGTGTGGATCCTCATTATTTGCAAGAAGCTGTTCTCAGATGAGAAGAAAGCAGACAAGAGGTTTCAGTTGTCCCTGATAGTCCAAAATCTTGAACTGAGATTTTTGTTCAAGCAAAAGTCAATAAATGCTGTAACATCTTTATTTAAAATCTTGAAGTGGAGTACTTATTTCTTTTCAGGTTAGTGGGAAGGATGCTAAATCAAAATTGTGTATTTATATTCTTGGAAAACTTATAAAACAATACTTTAAAGAGGAAAAAGGATTAATAATGTGTACATAGAATTGTTTTAATAATCAGCTCCATTTTAAGTAAATAAATAAAGAAATGAAAAGAGAGTTTATTGACATTTTAGATAAGACTCGCCTAAGGCATAAGTTTATTGTTTGGACCACATTATTATGAGCAATGCACCACCTATCTGGTCACAACTAGAGTAGTTTTCAAAACTTTAGTTTTAGCTATTTGATAAAGTAAAATCCCCTGTTTTCTCTCAAAGCTAAACATCCATAAAGATATCACAGAAATTCTTGTAAAGTAGCCATCCAGTTGTCCTTGCCGTGAATTCAGCATATGAATATCTGCCACCAAATGCTTCTTTATTTCTGTAACTTTTGATGAACTTTAGATCAGCAGTTCTTAACTAGCAGTACCTACTGGAGGTACTTGCGGACGTTTTAGAATAAACAGATCATTGTTTCCAAATTTAATGACCCATGGACTTTGAATATCTGGATTTAACAGCTGAGGACTTTTCATTTTTTAGAGTTTCACATATGTGGTAACCAAATAATTTATCATGCAAACTTGGATGACACTACTGAAAGTGAAAAAAGGAGCTCTTAATAATTGGGGCAAGAGGTGTAAATTGGGACTGTCCAAACCAGAACATAGGGCAGTTCTATCCATGGGTGATTGCAATACACTACCTAATCAAAACAAACAACTCTGTTAGTTGAATTGGTCATGTGGTGAGATCATGTGCAGTTGTGGGCTAGGAAGAGTCCTTTTCTTGGCCAATTAAAACACTGATCATTCTTTTTAAAGGAAAAAAAAGCACTTGCTTTTCTTCACAGAGATATCGTCTAGTATGTTATTTACAAAATTTTGAAAGGAATCACGTAGAGCTCTTGGGTTTTTAGTTTTAAATGTGGCATATTTTTTTTGTAGATGTTTTCATAGTTGAATGTCATGAATCATAAAAAAGGTAACATGCTCTTCTACTTTGTATTCTTTGTGCTGGAATATTTTGATCATTTACCATTATTTTGCTAGTTTTAAACTTACTGGAGAGGTGAGCAGAAGAAAACAGTTCATGGTGCTCTAACTATAGGAAGTTCTGTTTGAGAAATATTTACTGAGTACCAAGAGTTTAGTATAGAGCAAGAAAGCTATATTCCATTTTCCCATACCACTTTAATTTACATAGACCTGGCTTTCAGATATATATACATACACGTGCATACATATGTACACACACACACCTATCTTGTTCTTTCATTTATTCATGCATTTTTATTCCTTTAGTTTTACAGTTGAATAAATTTGTGCAGACTTATACCAACACTCTGTCCTAGTAGTAGAGACTTCATACTTTATAAAGCTATATAGATCTTACACTTGTAAAAGGATGCACACATGTGCATGATCACATGCACACACACACTCTCAACCCCAGCCTATGTCAGTCTGCCTATTTAACATCTCTTTTTGGATGTTTCAAAGACTCCTGAATCCACATGTCCAAGCCTAAATTTATAATCATTTCTTTCCAAACTGCTTCTCTCCCAGTGTACTATTTTTGAATAAAATGTTCCCATTGTCCATCCAAATACCCAAACCTCAGAAACCCATTAACTAGTGGAATAATGTCATTGCTGTTTCTCTACCAACTAGTCTGTAACCTTTATGAGAACAAGACCATGTCTTGTTTTGTGTTTTCTCATCATTATATTTCAGCATTTAGCAGTATGCTTGGTATAAAAAAGGCATTCAATACTTGTGGAATCAAGGACTAGAGACATGTAATTATATCTTCTAGCCTAATGGCAGTATACTTAGAGGTGACACTTCCTCAAGAGTGTCAGTGTAATGAAGACATAAATACTCCAGAGTAGAAGTCAGAAGATCTACTTTGTTCTTCTCTGCCCCATCTCAAACCCCACTTCTTAACTTGGTGGCATTTTCTGAATATCATTTTGTACCCCTGTAACAATAATAATCATTTTTCCATCTACTGTAAGTATTATTTCAAGAATCAGTTGAGATAATAAATTTGAAACGGCTTTGTAAACTGTGAAGTTATATATAAAAAATAAAGCCATTTATTTACAGTATTCGTGATCATACATTTATAGGCAAGTCCACAACATAATATTCATTCTCCGTGAAGGGTGTTCGTTCTTCTGTTTTTTCAAGATACACAGTATTAATCCTGCACTAAGATATGCAGAACCCCATATTAAAAAACATGCATCAACTCAGGGCCCAGAAAATGTTCATGCCTGGGCACACATCAAGTAACTGTAGGTACAGTGTCTGCATGCCACTGCATATTTACAATACATTTTTATTCATTTGCTCTTTCCTGCCTTAATTTTTCTGTCAGCCTGAAAAGTTGCTTTTTATTCATGCCATGGTCTTATTTTCTGCAACTGCCTCTTGGAATACATTATTATTGATATTTTGCATATTGTGGATATAGCACTTTTCAGTATGAAAATTCACTTTTCATGCTGATGCTATGTTTTCTAGGTCTACTGTCTAGAATACATTATTATTAACAACATCTTGGAGTCTACCATTTTTCATTTGGCAGTTCTTATCCTCAGGATTGTTCAAAATATATCCAGTATAATTAATGCTTTCAGCATCCTCTCAGATGTTGGTGTATAAGAAAATTTCCATTTGATATCCAGAGGTAGAAGAAACTGTGTTCAAATTTTGCTGTTTTGGGAAATATATGTTTGCAGAATGACTTGAAGTTTTCCTCAGAGCTTTTCTCTTCTTCTCTAACACTCTCTAAATAGTCATCAACTACACAAAGCTTTGAGGTTTTTGACATTTTGTTAAGGGCCAGAATTGTAACTCATTTGTTTAGTGAGTCTTAGTAACCCTTTGCTCACTGATGATGGTCAGGCAAGAATCCTTCTAAAATACAAAGAGATGAGCATCCTTAGAAATGTGCTTTCCATGCGTTTCCTCAATATGTTTAACCCAGCGACACTTTGTTAAATCCTCTATTCATTCCTTCTGAGCTTTATGTACACATGTAGGCTTTAGAGGTACATTTTAATTGCCTGTAAAAAATGAACTATATAGTTGTTTCAGAAAGGGATTTTTCTATTCTATTTTAGGCCCAATATCAGATCTTGAACAGGAATCAAGTGTATCAGAGGTGAAAAGAATGAGTAGAATGCAGTCTTTCTCCCTCCTTTTTAGTCTCAGACCATCCTGCTGTTAGGACGTTTGTGTTGTCTCTGTTACTTCATTTGTTCAAATATTCCTACCATAAATGCACTTCTTATCTGCCTTATTATCTAACTCTTGTTTTGCAAGGAAACACTGCAACTGTTATCTTTTTTTTTTTTTTTTTTTTTTTTTTTTTGTGGTACGCGGGCCTCTCACTGTTGTGGCCTCTCCCATTGCGGAGCACAGGCTCCGGACGCGCAGGCTCAGCAGCCATGGCTCACGGGCCCAGCCACTCCGTGGCATGTGGGATCTTCCCAGACCAGGGCACGAACCCGTGTCCCCTGCATCGGCAGGCGGACTCCCAACCACTGCGCCACCAGGGAAGCCCGCAACTGTTATCTTTGTGGTAATTGTTCATGAGTGTTTTGAGCTGCCACAAAAAACTCGGTTAAACCCTTCATGGATATCCATATAATCTCAAGCCTAGAAAATGAGTTGCATGTGTTTGTCACTAGTGACTTTCAGAACGTAAAATATGACATCTTTGAGCATTTATGAAGGGACAAAATTCTAGTTTCAGTTGCTGATGGTATTCCAAGTGACAAATAGATTGTTGACAGTTGTAAAGGAACTTACTCATTTTATGATATCTTAAGGTATTTGGGGGCTCTAAGAATGCCCCAGGGTAAAATTAGAAGGCCACGCTTCTGTCATTTGATATTTTTTATAAGTGCAATTGGTAAGCTGTGTATTCAACTACTGAAAGCTAATAAGGAAACTTTACAATTCTATGTTCATGTAATTACTATTATCTGTTGGACCATGTAGGTTGATTGGATCCATACAAAATGTTGATAGAGAATCTTAAACATATCAAAGCCTAAAGGTTTTGAATATTTTTTTCCCTAGCATCTTTTGCTCCTGGATCTTACTCAGTTGTTATTGCTTCTTATAGCCTAGATTGTTCTTTTTGTTTCAGTTCATTTTTATTTTGGTGGAGTTTCTCTAGTGATTCTAGTCACAAAGTCATGGGGTAAACTTTCTAATTTTTAAAAAACGTTTGAAGATGATTTTATTTTCCTTTCATAATAGGCTGATGTTTTGGATATTTATAGATTACTCACTTTATATTTTATTTCTCCAATCCAGTTCCAGCTCTGAAGACATTATCTTCTAACATAAAACTTGGCTGATAAGACCTCTAATAGTTGTTTTAATCTTGTTCCTTTGTAGAAAATCTGTTTTTTTCATAAAAACCTTTAGAAGTTTCTCTGAATTTCTGAAATGTTGGTTATGTAACTAAGATGGAGTCTTAGTTTCATACGAGTAGCACTCTCCATGTTTACTCCATCTCATGCTATAAATGCCTTTTTCAAGAAAATTTCTATTAGTTCATTTTTTTTTCTGTTCTCCTTCATTATCCTTGTCATCTCCTAGTATTCCTATCATATCTTTGGGATCTCCAGGTCTTTTAACATTATTTTATATATATATATTCTTCTCTCATTTTTCCTAACATATGAAGAGATCTCCTTGATTGTTTGTCTTTTAGGTTACTAGTTTGGTCTTCACCAGTATCCATTTTATTTTTGCCAAAAACTATGAATGGTTTGAGATTTCAGCCTACTTGTGCCTCACAAGTTAGCCTCTCAAAGTTTCATAGAAACACAAGACTCTGGAGTTAGAGACTAAGAAGTATATTACTCATGGCATTGCAGGTAGCGTGAGCACCAGTATATTTATGTCAGTTTCCTTGCTCCTAAGTCCCATGGATGTCCCATTTCGCTCAAACATGAGAGAAATTCTGAGCTTAAAGAACTGAAATATTTTAAAGTGGGCATGAAGCATGCCTGCCCTCTGCTCCAGGGGTGAATACCATCTCTATCATCCAAGGCTATAAATAAACCAGCCCTTTGCTCTGAAGGGAAACACTATCACTATTTTCTAAGGCTTCTTACTGTTCAAATATCCTTGAAAAATCAGTCCCAAACAAAAGGCAGCCAGTGTTTTGTTTCATGAGATGTCCTGAAATAAAAACTCAGGTATCTTCCATTCATTATTTTATCTATCCTTTAAAGTTTTTCAACTTTGGAAATTTTTTAGTTTTCTGAATCTAATGTTTGTTCTCTGCCTGATTCATTTGTACAATTCTGTTCTTTTATGGGGTGAGGAAGTACAATAGCATCTCAGGACACTTGAAAGTGATTTTTAAGAATTGCCTTCTGTTCTCTAGGTCAGTGCTTCTTGAACTTCAGTGTGCATATGTCACCTGGGGAATATGCTTAAATGCAGATTCTGATTCAGTAAGTTTGGGGTAGGGCTTGAGATTCTAAATTGCTAATAAAATCTTGGTGATGCAATGCTATTCATCTTTGGGTAGTAAATTGACTAGCAGTATCTATTATCTTTGTTTTTTCAGGAGCCAGTTCTGTTTATCTTAGATTAGCTTTTCATACATTTAATTTTCTTCATTAATCTAATATTGTCCATATTTATGAGTAGAGGTCTCAGATGAATAGCGATTGAACTATATAGTGAAAGTCTTTTCCCCAAAGCCCTCTCGATGGGAGAACTGACTCTAGATTCCCTCTCAGAAAAAGAAAACTTACTAGAAGGTAACAATGGAGTAAGTACCTCCAAAAAAAGTTATTTCTCATGATACAATAAGAGCAATGCCAAAAAGTGTCAACTTTTTCAGAACTCTGAAAATATCTAAAGGCTTGCAACAATTCAAGGATATTTATTCAAGAAAAACAGCTGAATTTTAGTAACAACAGCGAGTCTTGTGGCATTTTGACCTGACCAGTTTATACCCCCATTTCCCCTGTTCCCAGTGTTGTATCAGTAGTAGCCTTGAAAACCATCAGTCCCACAAACACAGTGAAAGCCAGCAGCCTAGCAGTCACTAGAGGGGAATAAGTTGTTTTGAAGCCCCCGAAAGCAACATTTTCAGAATTGTTACTATTTGACTTTTCTGACCATCCCTGAAAACTTGCATTTCCGGGATGTGCCATTATTTAACTGCATTTAGAGCCTGCTCAGTGCAAACAACCTTTTCTCTGGGAGTACTGATTGTTCAGAAACCATCAGTGGCAATTGTTTAATATCAAAGCTGTCTAAGAAGGCCATAAGGGTTGGGGAAACAAGAAGCTGACCAAAAGAATTAAAAGGCAAATCTGGGGAATGAGATGTCCATTGATTGGGGGCTTTGGGAAGCTCTAACATACTTCTGAGAATATTGAAGTCCATTCACATATAAAGAACTGTGTACATATCAAGGAAAGACCTGAGAAGTACCAAAATCTCACCTCTGGCTGATTTTGAATTTCTGGACAAACAGGAAGTGAATATTAAGGCAGTGTTGTAAACTTACCTTTTTCAGATTCTTTTCCATAATATGCTATTACAAGATATTTAATATAATTCCCTGTGCTATACAGTAGGTCCTTGTTGTTTATTTTATACATAGTAGTGTGTATCTGTTAATCACTCTTAATTTATCCTTCCCCCACCTTTCCCCTTTGTTATCCATAAGTTTGTTTTCTATGTCTGTGAGTCTGTTTCTGTTTCATAAATAAGTTCATTTGTACTATTTTTTTTAGGTTCCACATATAAGTAATATATTTCACATGATATTTGTCTTTCTCTGTATGACTTCACTTAGCATGATAATTTCTATGTCCATCCATGTTGCTGCAAATGGCATTATTTCATTTTTTTGTGGCTGAGTAATACTCCATTCTGTGTGTGTGTATATATATATATATATATATATATATATATATATATATATACCATATCTTCTTTATCCATCTGACTGTCTGTGGTCACTTAGGTTGTTTCCATGTCTTAGCCATTTAAATAGTGCTGCAATGAACACTGGGGTGCATGTATCTTTTCCAATTAGAGTTTTCTCTGGATATATGTCCAGGAAGGCAAAATAGATTCTTAAATCTATTTTAAAAATCTACTCAACAACAGTAGTTGGCGATTTCAATATACCACTTTAAAAAATGCATAGAAAAACTAGCTAGAAGATCAACAAGGAAAAGAACACCTGAACATTATTAGTCAATTAGACCTAACGGACATCTGTAGAACACTCTACCAAACACCAGCAGGATATACATTCTTAAGTGCACATGAAACAGTCCCTAAAATAGACCATGGGTTTTTCCATTTTAAAAAACTCAATAAATTTTAAAGGATTGAAATCATAGAAAATAGGCTCTTTGACTGTAACAGGATGAAATTATAACTCAGTAACAAATGATGATTTGGAAAATACACAAATATGTGGAAATTAAACAACACCCTCCTGGATATGTGCCAATGAAGTAATCACAAGGGAAATTAGAAAATACATTGAGATGAATGAAAGTGAAAACACAACATACTAAAATGTATGAGATACAGTAAAATTAGTGCTCAGAGGGAAATTTATAGCTGTAAATGATTACTTGCAAAGAGAAGAAAGGGGCTTCCCTGGTGGCATGGTGGTTAAGAATCCGTCTTCCAGTGCAGGGGACATGGGTTTCAGCCCAAGTCCTGGAAGACCCCCACATGCCATGTAGCAACTGAGCCTGCACTCTAGAGCCCGCAAGCCACAACTACTGAACCCGTGAGCCACAACTACTGAGCCCATGTGCCACAACTACTGAAACCCATGTGCCTAGGGCCCATTTTCCACAACAAGAGAAGCCACTGCAATGGGAAGCCCATGCACCACAACAAAGAGTAGCCCCCGCTCGCCACAACTAGAGAAAGCCTGTGCACAGCAACGAAGACCCAACGCAGCCAAATCAATCAATCAATCAATTAAAAAAAGAAAGAAAAGAGAAGAAAGATCTCAGATCAAAAGCCTGACCTTCCACTTTAAGAAAATAGAAAAATAGGAAACTAAATCTCAAGCAAGCAGAAGGATGTAAACAATAAATATTAGAGTGAAAATAAATGAGACATAGAAAAACAATAGACAAAAATCAAACAAAACATTGATTTTTTGAAAAGATCAGCAATTTTGTTTCTTTTTATGGCTGAGTAATATTGAGTTATTTGTAGTGAGGTGGATGGACCTAGAGTCTGTCATACAGAGTGAAGTAAGTCAGAAAGAGAAAGGCAAATATGCTAACACATATATATGGAATCTAAAAAAAAAAAAGTCATGAGGAACCTAGGAGTAAGACGGGAATAAAGACACAGACCTACTAGAGAATGGACTTGAGGATATGGGGAGGGGGAAGGGTAAGCTGTGACAAAATGAAAGAGTGGCATGGACATATATACACTACCAAACGTAAAATAGATAGCTAGTGGGAAGCAGCCGCATAGCACAGGGAGATCAGCTTGGTGCTTTGTGACCACCCAGAGGGGTGAGATAGGGAGGGTGGGAGGGAGAGAGATGCAAGAGGGAAGAGATATGGGAACATATGTATATGTATAACTGATTTACTGTTATAAAGCAGAAACTAACACACCATTGTAAAGCAATTATGCTCCAATAAAGATGTAAAAAAAAAAATCAGCAAAATTTATAAACCTTTAGCTAGACTAAGAAAAGAGGAAAAACTCAAATTAGGAAATCAGGAATGAAAGAGGGGACATTACAAAGATGAAAATAATTATTTGGTAATACTATTATAACTGTGTCCCTAAAAATAAATTCTTAGACATGAGCTACTAGAACTGACTGAAGAAGAAAGTGAAAATTGGAACAGATGTTTAAGAAAAGATTGAATTAGTAATCAAAAAGCTTCCCACAAAGAAAAGCCCAAGCTCAGATGACTTCGCTGGTGAATTCTACAAAACCTCTAAAGAAAAATTAATACCATTCCTTCATAAACTCTTTCAAAAGTTACAAAGGGAAGAAATAATTCCGAACTCATTTTATGAAGCCCTTATCACCTGTTTCTAAAACCAGTCCAAGACATCAAAAGAGAATCAGTATCCTTTATGAACATAAATGTAAAAATCCTCAACAAAAGGGTAACAAACCAAACTCAGTAACATGGAAAAAGGATTATACACCATGACCAAGTGGGATTTATCTAATGAATATAAGGTTTGCTTAACATTTGAAAATTCATGAGTGTATTATACCACATTAATAGAATAAAAGAAAACAACTACATGATTATCTCAATAGAAATCATCTCAGAAAAATCATTTCACAAAATCCAACACCCTTCATGATAACTACATTCAATAAACTAGGAATAAAAGGTAATTTCCTCTACTTGGTAAAGAGCATCTATTAAAAACCTGTAGCTAACATCATACTTAATGGTGACAGGCTAAATGCTATTCCCCTGAGATCCAGATAGAGACCAGAATGTCCACTATCATGACTTCTATTTAGCATTGTACTGGAGGTTCTAGCCAGAACAATTAGGCAAGAAAAACAAATGAAATCCTAATCGGTAAGAAAACAGTAAAGGCATCTCTAGTCATAGATGACATCATTTTTATAAAACAGAGTGAAAAAAATAATGGGTGAGGGGTGGTCTTTTTAGGGTGATAAAATTGCTCTGTGATGATTGCACAACTTTGAATATGGTTAAAAACCCTCTAAATTGTTCACTTAAACAGGTGAATTTTATGGTGTGTAAATTATATCTCAGAAAAATTCTATAGGAGAAGTGTAATTGGAAGATTAATGTTTTTAAAGAAAAAATAATTTCTGGCTGTTAAAGAAGAGCATGTCCTTTAATTTTTAAACAGATGATCATGGCTATCAAATCACTATGGTATTTAGATTCCATTTAAAGTAGAAATGAATGTGAGTTTTATGCCAGTTTATACAATAGATTGAAAATTATATCTCTGTCATTATTGGAACTTGTGATAAAAACTATGCTAAATTTAAAATGTGCAAAAGGGAAAAAAAAATAAAAAGCTTCCCAAGCTTCCCAGGGATGGGGAATTGAACTGAATCTCTGTAATTTCTAGGGTATGGAGAGTTTTATGCTGGGAATAAAGACCTTTTGCTACTCAAAGGAAATCTTAGGATCAGCAGCGTTGGGGGGGGGTGTCCCCTGGGAGCTCGTTAGAAATGCAGAATCTCTGGCCCTACCCTGGACCTACTAAATAAGATTCTATATTTTAAAAAGCTGCCCAGATTCAATCCATAGGTGCATTGAAGTTTGAGAAGCAAGACACAATACCTTTGACTCCTTCGTGGTTTAGCCACCTACCTTAGTTTCTCTTTTCTTCTGTATCGCCTCTGGGAATATGGTGTTACCTTAAAATCAGTTTTGCCTCTCAGGCTCCAATAATCCCTACGAGGAGCCTACAGAGATAGAAACTATGCTTTCTTTGATAGTGCATTCCTGACTTCAGCATAAAGCCAGATTACCAGTTGATCTGTTTACTCCCATGGGAAAAGGAGAGCCCAACTACCTTAGTTGTTTCAAGTGGAATTTTTAAATAGAGCAAGACAATATTCATACTGACTCTTAGTTTTCCTTGATTCTAAGCTTGGAGATGCTTTTCTCATCTCTCTTTGGCAGGCCCCATATTTGCTTACCTCTGGGTTTGGCAACCTAACTACCTAACTATTCTTCCTCTGTCCATCCAGCTGTATTTGAGTTTTTGCAAGATTTTAGATCCATAAATGCTATTATTTCTTACTAATCATTGCTATCCCAGTTTCTTTCTATTACTGTTTTGGTTATTTTATTTATTCTGTAATTTCACTGGGATTTTTAA
Organism: Lipotes vexillifer; assembly: GCF_000442215.2. Taxonomy (NCBI): domain Eukaryota; kingdom Metazoa; phylum Chordata; class Mammalia; order Artiodactyla; family Lipotidae; genus Lipotes; species Lipotes vexillifer. The sequence continues at coordinate 480,287 of NW_006782062.1, forward strand.
TAAGCAAGGGATTATAGAAGCATATATTAATATTTTCAGCTTTTAATTTTTGTTACTTTTGTATGTGTGTAGAAATTTTAAATTTTGATTTATCAAACTATGCATTTTTAATGTGTATTTTTGTCTTTTGTTTTTATGTATATATACATACAATATATTGTTTTTCTTCTGTGTAATTATTAATTTAAAATTTCTGTATTATATGCAAAACTTTTCAAATCTAGCTGAGATTTATGTTCATGATTATTGTATATTAAGTGTTTAAGATGACTGTTTCCGATGTTACCAGTTTTCCAGCTTTTACTTATTAAATATCTTATCTTTCAAGTTTTAAAATACAACACTTTTCATGTTACCACAAATTTATTTGACCATGATATTGCTATAGTTCTACGAAATTTAAAAACCACTATTGTTTTAACCTCTTTATCCACACATGCTAAATAAACTCTATGAAAAAGAAATAGAATATGTATTTCCTTTAGCAGTGTGACAATGGTTGTTGTTCAGTCAGGGACTTTGATAAGTAAAGTTTCTGGTTTTTTCTTCTCTAGTTGAAAGGTCTATTATAATTTCGTTCTTTAAATATTATTTGTTGAGAGTGTACTTAAAGTTGTGGCACATATGTAAACATGCAGCTTCTTCCCTGAAAAATTTTAAATAAAACAAACAGTAAATAAGCTTTGTCAATTTACTCAAACTCACTTTCGAATTTGAGTGAGTCAGAGGCTCTAAATAAAATCTTATTAAAATCTTCAGCATAATTTTCCCTTTAATATTTTGATAAAATGATAGAGATCAAAGAATGACATGACCTGACACAATTTTATATGATTAAAGCGTAGGCGAAAAGCTCTGGCATTTTACAAACAGTTTATCCCAGTTCCTATATCTGATATTCACCTTTCATATATTCACAACTGGCAAATGCCTAGTTTTAAGTAACGCATTTGTGTGTGACCTTTTAAGAAAATTACCAACATCTTTGTTTAGAGTGCAGAGGGCATGGATTTCACAGAGCATTTCCCACTAAATGGAGTATATTACTCCAGTATCATGGCTATGTTGTCAGGAAGTGGCACTTCATTAAGATAATGTGACCTTTAGAATATTCTTCCAACCTTTTACTATGTCTGTGGTAGTGGGATTTGTACTTTAATTTCTGTGGCTTTTTGATAAGTTGGAAATAAAAATGTAACTGAAGGCTATACTCTTTATTTCCCTTCAGCTATACATTGTGCATAGGTTTTGTTTTTTCCCTTCTAAAATGGCGAAAAATGTCAGGTGAAGGATTTTTGTTCAAACTAAAGATTATCTGCCAGGAAAATGTCTTTTAGAGTTAAAATCAAATTGGTAAGTTTATGCCTATTGTAGAAAGGAAGAAAGGGAGAAAATGGCTATGTAGAAGAAAGCAAAAATTGTTCTTTACTGCATTTTCAAAAAAGTTGAGAAGGGCCCACAAAGATTTTGTTTCGTGAGCACAGTGAGAAAATATTTTTTCAGAGTGTTTGCTGTGGTAACTTAAAAAGTGTTCATTCAGAGCCATCACTGAAAGTGGAAATTTGACTTCCAAACCCACTTTTATGGAGGAGCCAAAGTAAGCAAATAAATGGAAAGAGGAAAAGATGACTATTCTGGTTAAGGCAGAGTGGCATTTCCCAGGAACAGTTTCTGGATCACTTTGGTTTATTTATAGGATTGAATTTTATGATCATAATTGAATCTTGAGTATCTTGAATATATCTATGGCCAAGTATTGTTTCTTTTTAAGTTGTAGACAGAGCATGTATATTTCTTAATCACATCTTTGACAATTTTAACATTGAAATTGTCTTTGTGATATATGTAAAATGGAACCTTCGTATTACACCCTTAGAGTGGCAACATTATGTACAATGGAAAAACCATATGGTGGCAAGAAAGCTGAGTTAGGGAGTTTATGGTTCTTCTACTGGATATGTGGCCTTTGACAAACTCTTTAGCTTCCTAAGCTCTAGTTTCTGTCAGAAAAATAACAGTTCAAGTTTGGAATGCATTCAGTTACTAGTAACAGAAAATCCAGTTAGAGTGGTTTTAAAAATGGAGGCTGATTTTTCTCATATAACCAGAAGACAGTAAGTGGGTAGTCCAGGGCTGATGGAGATGCTTAATGCCGTCATCAGGGACTCCATTATTTGTCTTTCCTGTTTGTAGTTGTGGCCCCGTTGTCACAAGATAATTGCTAAACTTTTATGTATCATGTCTGCCTTCCAGGAAGGCAGGAAGAAAGGAAAGGCAACATTTTTTTTCCTGATGAGGTTTCACCTATTTATTGAGAAAAAAGATGATTCATTCCAAGTAGACTTCTCTCTATATACTTCATTAGCCAGCATGATGTCACTTAATGTCTCCTAACTGCAAGAGAAGCTGAGATATCAAGCATTTAGCTTTCTGGACTCTACGTTGGAGGAAGACAAGGGAGAAAGCTGTTGAGAACAGGTATTGATTAATCTATAATATGGGCCACAAATACTATGTAAGCCAAGTCTCTTTAACAAACTGAGTTTCTAGAAAGAGTATCAATTCAGTGGAAAGGAATTAATATGACCATTATATTTTATTATAGCCCCATCTAATTGAGAATGTTATCTTTAGTCCTGAGTACATAGAAGAGTTAATGTACCTTCAAAAATATGTGGTGTGGATGTAAGTTATGCTAACATAACGTCATGTAAGAAAGAACTGAAGGAAGTAGGGTTGTTTTACTTGGAGAAGAAAAGATTGATTTATTTTTATTTATTTTTTAAGTAAAAGGGGGCTTTATTTATTTTTTGCTGTGCCACACAGCATGCAGGAACTTAATTCCCTGACCAGGAATTGAACATGTGTCCCCTGCAGTGGAAGTGCAGAATCCTAACCACTGGACAGCCAGGGAATTCCTGAGAGGATACGATTTAGTAGAGGCCTAAGAGTTATCCAGATATTTGAAAGAGGGAATATACTTACTATGGGTTAATAAAACTAGCACCAGTGTGGAAGACAGATTTTAGGTCAGTTTGAAAGAACTTGCTAAGAATCATGGCTGTAAACTTCTGCTTGCGTTAAATTAGAAATGACATAAAAATCTGTTGACTCTGTAGATTGAGGATGGAAACTTCTCATAATGATGTTTACAGTCCCCTCTGACTCTAAGATTTGACAGTTCTTTCCATTTGTGATTATGACCTGTATTAGTCAAGGTTCTCCAGAGAAACGGAAACAATAGTGTGTGTATAAGAAGGGATTGGTTCATATGAGTATGGAGGCTGGCGAGTCCCAGGGTCTTCAGGGTGAAGGGGCAAGCTGGAGACCCAAGAAAGCCAAGAATGCAGGTCCAGTTCAAAGGCTGGTGGCCTCAAGAACCCAAGAAGAGCTGCTGTTTTAGTTCAAGTCTAAAGGCAGAAGAAAGCTGATGTCCAACTTCAAAGGCTATCAGGCAGGAAGAATTCTCTCTTACTTGGTGGAAGGTCGGCCTTTTTGTTCTTTTCATGCCTTCAGCTGATTGGATGAGTCCCACTCACTTTAGAGAGGGCAATCTGCTTTACCCAGTCTACCTATTTAAATGTTCATCTTATCTAAAAGCATTCTTACAGAAACACCCAGAATAATGTTTGATCAAATATCTGAGCACCCTGAGGTTCAGTCAGGTCAACACATAAAAGTAACCATCACATAGCCCAAATGGATAATACTTCAATGGTATATTCATTTTATATTGCTACATAGCAAATTACTACAACTTATTGGCCTAAAACAATAGAACTTTATTATCTCAATTTCCATGGGTCAGGAGTTCAGGCTTAGTTTATCAGAGTCTATGGCTCTGGGTTTCATAAGACTACTGTCAAGATTAGCCAGGCTGTATTTCTTTCTGGAGCTTGTGGTCCTCTAGAGGCAGTTGTTGGAAAAATCCAGTTCCTTGTAGCTATAGAAATAAGGCTCTCAGCTCCTAGAGTTCACCCGCAGTTCTCTGCCCTGTGGTGCTCTCCAAGGGCAGTTAATATAGCAGCTTGCTTCTCCAAGCTCACTAGAAGAGACTCTCACTTTGGTCAGCTAAGACAGTCTTCTTACATAACATCATCTAATCATTGAGGTGACATTCTTTGTTATATTCTATTATTTAGAAACTAGACACACTGATGGAAATAATGTTGCACAAAGATATGGACTAAGAGTCATAAATTATTGGGGTCACCCTAGAGTCCACCACAGATGGTTCTTGGAATTGGCTTTTGAAATGCAGTGAAAGTTAAACTTAACTGTAGCTTTCATATATCCAGTTGGCTCCAAATCTTAATTAAAGACCAATTGAACAATTAAAGAGAAACCTTGACAAAAGGAAAAGAGATGTTTTCATTCCTAATTCTAGTTAATAGAAGTTGCTTTGACACTGGCTAGTTTGGAATACTGAGGATGTGACTTTAAGGTCATGGGTGATTTTTTCTTCCTAAGATATTACTCATTCAAAAATGACCTAATTAGGCAAAGGCTCTCGTGTTCCAGGTTCCATCCACTAGGAAAAGTAAAAAGGCAGAAAATAATAAATACAAACTACAAACTTGGTCAGGCTTTAATGATCTTGTCATTCTTTTACAGTCATTATCAACCCAATAAAAGTGCTTGCAATAACCATCCCAATACTCAATTTAATGGAGTGATGTCTACTTGAAAAGCCAAAGCAACTCAAGATGTACTCCTACAGCTCAAAGTAAACAGAATATGCTAGTCCTTCTTCTACCTGAGCCCCTGCCACTGAATCTCCAAATATTTTCATGGTGGGGCTAATATCTCAGAAAATTCCAGTAATGTAGGAGTCTGTGTTTTCCCTGACTTCCTTCACTACTCTTACCCTATTGACAATTTATAACCTCTGCACCATCTGGGGAACAGACTGTGGGCTGCCAAGTAGACCCATTAACATTCCCCTCCAGGAACTCTTGCTGTTTAATTAGGCTGTCTGCTGTATTCAGGCACTGAGAGCCTTCGGTGGCTGTGTAACAAATCCATGACTCCATGCATTCAGATGTCAAGGTCACTAAAATTCCTGTTTTATACTCAAGACAAGAAAGGGAATCCAGATCCAGATCGTTGGCTGCTAAACCCAAATCATCAATGACTTCACCTTAAAGGAGAGTTTCTGTACTAAATTGAGACACTAAGTTATCCCCCACTGAATTCACAGCTGTCTCTACCGTGTAGTTTGAGAACATTCTAACCCTTAGGCTGTCAGATCTGCCTTCAGGCCAACCTTCTTGTCAGAACTAGTCAATGATGTTTGTAGAATACTATCTAAACCCAATACTGAGATTACTATATGTGCCATAATTAAATGCATCCAGTTAATTACATTCTCTGAGGACAGATTGTTCAAAGTGTTAGCATTCCAGACATATTTAAGTAGAACAAATGGTCTCCTTTTCAAATGCCAAATTGATGAAGTTCTACTGTAAGAAAAATACCTCTCAAATGAGTGGTTTGGTTAACTTGAATAAACATTTTCTAACCATCAATAGTTAAAAGAAAAAGGAAAATGGTCATAATGCAAAATATATCAACTCAGGGTTTTCCAAGTTTAGGGACAGAGCCATCATAAGTATTCATCGACTGACTCTAATACTTCTTGGATGAGCTAAGTATTCATCTGTTGATTTTTTTTTTTCATGTGGACCAATTTTAAAGCTTTTATTGAATTTGTTACAATACTGCTTGTTTTTTCTGTTTTGGTTTTTTGGTTGAGAGGCATGTGGGATCTTAGCTCCCCTACCAGGGATCGAACCTGCACCCTCTGCATTGGAAGGTGAAGGCTTAACCATTGGACCACCAGGGAAGTCCCTCATTCATCTGTTGATTAATTCATTCATCAAATAACCATGAAGACAAAATATGATTACAGTGATAAGGAGACATACCTGTTTCCATAAGATCTGAATTTGAAGTGTTGAACTAATCTGGTAAATAGGGATATATTCCCTGAGGAAGCTATTTGAACTGATGAGATAGGAATGATAAATTTGGCATACTGAGGCAACATGCAAGGGAGGGAAACAGAGCTTTCTGAAAAGAGAAAAACACCTGTAGATGCCCTGTTTTGGAGGAGCAGGTACATCTGAAAGAAGGCTGGCAAAGCTGGTTTTCAGAGAGAATGGGGAATTACAACATGTGAGGTCTAAGGAAAGGCTTCCTAAATTGACCTAAAATATTAGTCTTAAACTATTTTATCTGTTGAAGTTAGAGAATCACCTTCCAGGAATATCTTTAATATTAAGACCTGTTCTCTTTTCTTCAGGCTGTCTAAACTCAACCCTGCCTCTCACTAAGAGAAAAATTAGTGAATAGATCAGTGGGCTTAGTTTTGCATTTTCCGCCACCTACCAATCTTGACTAATAATCTTCATAATCCTCCTAGTGAACTTAGAGGGAGTTACCAGTGGCCTCGCTCTAAAATGGATCTTTTCTTGTAGTGCATCACAATCCTTGGGCCAGGGAATAATTATTGGTATTAAACTTTAAATAAAATAACAATACCTTGTATGAAGACAAAGCTTTTCAGAGCTCTTATGCCTGTTTCTGTATTTACTTACTTTGTCTTCACATAATTGTTAATAAGCCCTTTTCCCCAATTCTGCTTAGGAAATGAAATACTCTGTTATATAATTAGTTTTCCTTGGTGATTACATGTGTCAATAGTGGATGTTGAGCTGTGTTTAATTCCAGTTTGTTTAAAAAAAAAAGATTCTCCCCCACAACTGCATTAATCAAACACTCATATGCTCTTTTTATCAAGAGAGAGATGGAAGTTCATTGGTGACAACAGAGATAGTTGGGGATCAATGTATTAAATTCACCTTTCCTCCAATGATTTTAGTTATAAAGATATATGGAGGGAAAAAAAAAAACTTTTAAAGCACAAATAGAATTTCATCTATTTGTTCCAAGAATGCTGTGATACGATCTCTATTTTGTAGGCTTCACTTACCAAAAAAAAGTTACAAAGTGTGAGTGATCTGTCAAATACCGAACAATGGACAGATTCTAGATCTGACATACAGCATTGTTTTAAAGACTTTAAGTTCATAATTTTGCTCTGGATATTTCTTGAAATTTTGTCTTAATTTTATTTATAATGCTCTCTTTTAAAAATTAATATTTAATATTCATATAGGTAATATAACTGAAAATGATGCAAATATAACAAAATGTCTTTAAAATCTGGGCATCATAGTTATTAGTTGTATTATACTAGCTATTAACTTACATTAGCTACAAAGTGTATAGTAGAATAAGATCTGGGAGCCAACGTGGACCACAAAGATAGGTTCAAGATGGCAGAGTAGAAGGATGTACACTCACTCCGCCTTGAGAGAGCACCGGAATAACAGATAACTGCTGAACAATCATCAACAGGAATACACTGAAACTCACAAAAAAAGATACCCCACATCCAAAGACAAAGGAGAAACTGCAACGAGATGGTAGGAGAGGCACAATCACAATAAAATCAAATCCCATAACAGCTGGGTGGTGTCTCACAAACTGGAGAACACTTATACCACAAAAGTCAACCCACTGGAATGAAGGTTCTCAGCCCCACGTCAGGCTTCCCAACCTGGGGATCCAGCAACAGGAGGAAGAAACTGTAGAGAATTAGACTTTGAAGGCTAGTGGGACTTGATTGCAGGATTTCAACAGGACTGGGGGAAACAGAGACTCCACTCTTGGAAGGGACACACAAAGCGGTGTGCACATCAGGACCCAGGGAAAGGAGCAGTGACCCCATAGTATACAGCACCAGACCTACCTGTTAGTGTTGGAGGGTCTCCTGCAGAGGCAGGGGGTGGCTGTGGCTCACCATGGGGACAAGGACACTGGCAGCAGAAGTTCTAGGAAGTACTCCTTGGCATGAGCCCTCCCAGAGACCACCATTAACCCCACCAAAGAGCGGGGTAGGCTCCAGAGCTGGATCGCCTCAGGCCAAACAACTAACAGGGAGGCAACCCAGCCACACCCATCAGCAGACAAGTGGATTAAAGTTTTACTGAGCTCTGCCCACCAGAGCAACACCCAGCTCTACCCACCACCAGTACCTCCCATCAGGAAGCTTGCACAAGCTTCTTAGATAGCCTCATCCACCAGAGGGCAGACAGAGAAGCAAGAAGAACTACAATTCTGCAGCCTGTGGAAGGAAAACCACATTCATGGAAAGATAGACAAAATGAAAAGGCAGAGGATTTTGTACCAGATGAAGGAACAAGATAAAACCCCAGAAAAACAACTAAATGAAGTGGAGATAGGCAACCTTCCAGAAAAAGAATTCAGAATAATGATAGTGAAGATGATCCAGGACTTCAGAAAAAGAATGGAAGCAAAGATCGAGAAGATGCAAGAAATACTTAACAAACACCTAGAAGAATTAAAGAACAAACAAACAGAGATGAACAATACAATAGCTGAAATAAAAAATACACTAGAAGGAATCAATAGCAGAATAACTGAGGCAGAAGAGCAGATAAGTGACCTGGAAGACAGAATGGTGGAATTCACTGCCATGGAACAGAATAAAGAAAAAAATGAAAAGAAATGAAGATAGCCTAAGAGACCTCTGGGACAACATTAAATGCAACAACATTCACATAAGGTTCCCAGAAGAAGAGAGAAAGGACCCAAGAAAATATTTGAAGAGATTCGAGTCAAAAACTTCCCTAACATGGGAAAGGAAATAGCAACCCAAGTCCAAGAAGTGGAGAGAGTCCCATACAGGATAAACCCAAGGAAAAACATGCTGAGACACATAGTAATCAAATTGACAAAAATTAAAGACAAGGAAAAATTACTGAAAGCAACAAGGGAAAAACGACAAGTAACATACAAGGGAACTCCCACAAGGTTGACAGCTGATTTCTCAGTAGAAACGCTAGAGTCAGAAGGGAGTGGCATGAGAAATTTAAAGTGATGAAAGGGAAGAACGTACAACCAAGATTACTCTACCCGGCAAGGATCTCATTCAGATTCGATGGAGAAATCAAAAGCTTTACAGATAAGCAAAAGCTGAGAGATTTCAGCACCACCAAAGCAGCTCTACAATAAATGCTAAAGGAACTTCTCTAAGTGGGAAACAGAAGAGAAGAAAAGGACCTACAAAACCAAACACATAAAAATTAAGAAAATTGTAATAAGAATATACATATTGATAATTACTTTAAACATGAATGGATTAAATGCTCCAACCAAAAGACACAGGCTCGCTGAATGGATACAAAAACAAGACCCATATATATGCTGTCTACGAGAGACCCACTGCAGACCTAGGGACACATACAGACTGAAAGGGAGGGGATGGAAAAAGAAATTCAATGCAAATGGAAATCAAAAGAGCTGGAGTAGCAATACGCATATCAGATAAAATAGACTTTAAAATAAAGAATATTACAAGAGACAAGGAAGGACACTACATAATGATCAAGGGATCAATCCAAGAAGAAGATATAACATACATATCTATATCTATATAAACGAGCACCTCAATATATAAGGCAACTGCTAACAGCTATAAAAAAGGAAATCAACAGTAACACAGTAGTAGTGGGGGACATTAACACCTCACTTATACCAAGTGGATAGATCATCCAGACAGAAATTGAATAAGGAAACACAAGCTTTAAATGGCACAATAGACCAGATAGATTTAATTGATATTTATAGGACATTCCATCCAAAAACAGCAGATTACACTTCCTTTTCAAGTGCACATGGAACATTCTCCAAGAGAGATCACATCTTGGGTCACAAATCAAGCCACAGTAAATTTAAGAAAATTGAAATCATATCAAGCATCTTTTCTGACCACAACACTATGAGATTAGAAATCAATTACATGGAAAAAAAATGTAAATGACACAAACACATGGAGGCTAAACAGTATGTTACTAAATAACCAAGCGATCACTGAAGAAATCAAAAGGAAATCAAAAAATACCTAGAGAACAATTACAACAAAATCATGGTGATCCAAAACCTAAGGGATGGAGCAACAGCAGTCCTAAGAGGGAAATTTATAGCAATACAAGCCTACCTCAAGAAACAAGACACATCTCAAATAAACAATTGAACCTTACACCTAAAGGAACTAGAGAAAGAAGAACAAACAAAACCCAAAGTTAGTAGAAAGAAATCATAAAGATCAGAGCAGAAATAAATGAAAGAGAAACAAAGGAAATGAGCATAGATTGATAAAACTAAAATCTGGCTCTTTGAGAAGATAAACAAAATTGATAAACCTTTAGCCAGACTCATCAAGAAAAAGAGGGAGAGGACTCAAATTAATAAAATTAGAAATGAAAAAGAAGAAGTTACAATGGACACCACAGAAATACAAAGCATCCTAAGAGACTACTACAAGCAATTGTATGCCAATAAAATGGACAACCTGGAGGAAATAGACAAATTCTTAGAAAGGAATAATCCTCCAAGACTGAACCAGGAAGAAATAGAAAATATGAACAGACCAATCACAAGTAATGAAATTGAAACTGTGATTAAAAATCTTAAAAAAAAAAAAAAGTCTTCCAACAAACAAAAGTCCAGGACCAGATGGCTTCACTGGTGAATTCCTTCAAACATTTAGAGAAGAGCTAACACCTATCCTTCTCAAACTCTTCCAAAAATTTGCAGAGGAAGGAACACTCCCAAACTCATTCTATAAGGCCACCATCACCCTGATACCAAAACCAGACAAAGATACTACCAAAAAAGAAAATTAGAGACCAATATCACTGATGAATGTAGATGCAAAAATCCTTAACTCAATACTATCAAACAAAATCCAACAACACATTAAAAGGATCATACACCATGATCAAGTGGGATTTATCCCAGGGATGCAAGGATTCTTCAATATACGCAAATCAATCAATGTGATACACCATATTAACAAATTGAAGAATAAAAACCATATGATCATCTCAATAGATGCAGAAAAACCTGTTGACAAAATTCAACACTCATTTATGATAAAAACTCCAAAAGTGGGCATAGAGGGAACCTACCTCAACATAATAAAGGCCATATATGACAAACCCTCATCATTCTCAATGGTGAAAAACTGAAAGCATTTCCTCTAAGATCAGGAAAAACACAAGGATGTCCACTCTCACCACTATTATTCAACATAGTTTTGGAAGTCCTAGCCATGGCAATCAGAGAAGAAAAAGAAATAGAAGGAATACAAATTGGAAAAGAATTAAAACTGCCACTGTTTGCCAATGACATGATACTATACATAGAGAATCCTAAAGATGCCACCAGCAAACTACTAGAGCTAATCAATGAATCTGGTGAAGTTGCAGTATACAAAATCAATGCACAAAAATCTCTTGCATTCCTATACACTAACAATGAAAGATCAGAAAGAGAATTTAAGGAAACAATCCCATTCACCTTTGCAACAAAAAGAATAAAATACCTAGGGATAAACATACCTAAGGAGGTAAAAGACCTGTACTCCAAAAAGTATAAGACACTGATGAAAGAATTCAAAGGTTACACTAACAGATGGAGAGATATACCATGTTTTTGGATTGGAAGAATCAATATTTCGAAAATGACTATACTACCCAAAGCAATCTACGGATTCAGTGCAATCCCTATCAAATTACCAGTGGTATTTTTTACAGAACTAGAACAAAAAATCTTAAATTTGTATGGAGACACAAAAGACCCTGAATAGCCAAAGCAGCCTTGAGGGGAAAAAACGGAGCTGGAGGAATCAGACTCACTGGCTTCAGACTATACTACAAAGCTACAGTAATCATGACAATATGGTACTGGCAGAAAAATAGATTAATGGAAATATAGATTAATGGAACAGGATAGAAAGCCCAGAGATAAACCCACACACCTATAGTCAACTAATCTATAGCAAAGGAGGCAAGGATATACAATGGAGAAAAGACAGTCTCTTCAATAAGTCGTGCTGGGAAAACTCAGCAGCTACATGTAAAAGAATGAAATTAGAACACTCCCTAACACCATACACAAAAATAAACTCAAAACGGATTAGAAACCTAAATGTAAGACTGGACACTATAAAACTCTTAGAAGAAAACATAGGAAGAACCCTCTTTGACATAAATCATGGCAAGATCTTTTTTGATCCACCTCCTAGAGTAATGGAAATAAAAGCAAAAATAAACAAATGGAGCCTAATGAAACTTCAAAGCTTTTGCACAGCAAAGGAAACTACAAATAACACAAAAAGAAAACCCTCAGAATGGGAGAAAATATTTGTAAATGAATCAACAAAGGATTAATCTCCAAAATATATAAGTAGCTTATGCAGCTCAATATTAAAAAAACAAACAACCCAATCAAAAATTGAGCAGAAGATCTAAATAGACATTTCTCCAAAGAATACATACCAAGACATGGCCAAGAAGCATATGAAAAGCTGCTCAACATCACTAATTATTAAAGAAATGCAAATCAAAACTACAATGAGGTATCACCTCACACCAGTTAGAATGGGCATCATCAGAAAATCTACAAACAACAAATGCTGGAGAGGGTGTGGAGAAAAGGGAACCCTCTTGCACTGTTGGTGGGAATGTAAATTGATATGGCCACTATGGAGAACAATATGGAGGTTCTTTAAAAAACTAAAATTAGAATTACCATATGACCCAGCAATCCCTGTACTGGACATATACCTAGAGAAAACCATAATTCAAAAAGACACATGCACCCCAGTGTTCACTGCAGCACTGTTCACAATCACCAGGACATGGAAGCAACCTAAATGCCCATCAACAGATGAATGGATAAAGAAGAGGTGGTGCATATATACAATGGAATATTACTCAGCCATAGAAAGGAATGAAACTGGGTCATTTGTAGAGACGTGGGTGGATTTAGAGACTGTCATACAGAGTGAAGTAAGTCAGAAAGAGAAAAGCAAATATCGTTTATTAACGCATATATGTGGAACCTAGAAAAATGGTACAGATGAACCAGTTTGTAGGGCAGCTATAGAGACACAGATGTAGAGAACAAATGTATGGACACCAAGGGCAGAAATTGGCAGAGGGTGGTGGTGGTGGGATGAAATGGGAGATTGGGAGTAACATGTATACCCTAATATCTATAAAATAGATAACTAATAAGAACCTGCTGTATAAAAATAAATAAAACTCAAAAAAACAAAACAAAGGAAAAAACAAAGTGGACCACAAGCTGTATGTGAATTTTTAAAGGAATTCTTTAGAAAGGCATATTTCAGAAATTTTATGAATAGTTATGTGGTTATCATCCATTTTTTCTTTTACTTTTAAATTTGTGACTATGATGCATTTAAGAAAAGAGCAGAGCAGGACAATAGCACTCATTAAAATGCCAGGAAATATTAGCAATCAGACAGACCTACATGAATTGGAATTAGTTCATGTGCCGATGAAAAAGCTAATGGTCTTTTCATAAGTCAGTAATTTAAGCAGTAGGGAATGTGTTCTGTGAGCAGGATTGTCATCAGTTGGTTTTATTATTCAGTGAAAATACACTGAGAAAATAAATCTAAACTGGAATTTTAAATAGAGAAATATTCAATTACAGATGTCCATTGCTGTTACGTATGTTTTCCTGTCTACAGTCTTCATTCATAAACCTCAAATACACAGCCTTGTGTTCTTCCTCTAAGGCTGCCTACAGTGGTGGCAAAAGGAATTAGTACTTTACACTTCCATGTAGGAAGAAAAAGAATGTGAGGAAAAAGACACTAGCAGTGCCCACATTTGAGTCAAGAGGCTTCTAAACTTTAGACCTTTTTCAGCCTCAGGAAATTCAGATAATTTCTTTTGTCTTCTGTTTATTTCCCATAGGTATGTAGTAAAATCAATAATTCATTTTAATCTGGCCAATTGTGCAAAAATATTTTTTTTAAGCCACAAAATGATATGTTGTAGCTAACCCGTGAGCTAATGCTCATGTATTTCTGCGTTTTGGCCATTTTTAAGTTCTAATGAAAGCCTTGCATTAAAGAGATAGACGCGCTTCGGTAAATATAGAAGTCTCCAACTGCATTCAAACAGATGAGATTTAACCATGACTTGTGCCCATACATCACGGCAACAGAAGAGCTTAAGCACAGGTGTGAGAGAGACACAGACATTTCTTGGTAAGTTTAAGAAAGAAAAACAGAAAAGGAATCTTTATTTTGTTTAACACTTAAAAAAAAGTAACTCTTAGAACAGTAGAAAGAGATGGTATGGCATTAACTTTGAATGAAGAGAGAATTGACATCCAGTGCTTTGAATCTTTTCTCATTTTAGCCTGACTATTGGGTGAGGTAATAGAAATAGCAACCTCATTTTGAAGCAAAACCAGAGGAACTTGTTTGGTTACAAAATGTACTCTTGCCATCCTGACAGGATTATTGATAGATAAAGAAACTCAAGGTCATAGGCCTTGATGTTTTGCTCGTTCTATGGTAATCTTATTTCTGGAGATGTTGGCTCAGCTAGTTCTTAGCTAGATGCTGGGAAGATAAATTTGAACTTGGGCTTGTGACACCACTTAACTTGTAATAATGATTGTTATCAGTGTCTCTCCATCCTGTTTGGAGGGCAGGAAGTTTGGCTAGGTGTGTGTGTTTTTTTTCCCAATTGTGAATGACATTTGATTTGCCCAGCTATTTCTCCCAAAGTGGTGGCTAGGAATTACTACTATTATAGAACTATAAATGCATTTTTATTAGTTAGGGCAAAAGAATGATATTGAACCATTTTTCTCTAGCTGTAATGTGGTTAGGTTTTTTTTTTTTTTCGATTCCATAGGCCTAATCCTAACCAATCCACTGGCAAAATTTACCTGTCGAATTTTTTTTTAATCTAGGAAACTCATTTTATTTACTAAAGAACTTTTTTTTACTTTGGGATTAAAAATATATTTCTATAAAATGATTTTGTTCTACCTATATTTTTGTGAAATAGAGCAGGATAAGGTCTTATGCTGAAGCAGTGGAAATGCACAGTACTGAGAAACTCAAGCTAGTAGGTGAGAGTTCAGGGAAAACAGATAACAGAATAGTAAAGTAAAAGTAAGCAGTTTGGTTTTGAAGTTTGTTCTTCTACCTTTTCAGTTTAAAACAAACAACTCTAGAATAATATCTTTTATATTAAGCAACTACAGTCAAATTTATCCAAATCAGTAAGTTTAATAATGACACCATTTTTAAACAACCCTTTTTAACAGAGTGATCCAAATGTTTTCATAATCCTTGGTGCTGCTGAGTTACTCTGTGCTGCTGTCTCTGCAGCTCAGCTGTCCATTAATAGTCAACATTCTTTAACTGTTAAAACAGCATGAAGGTCAGAAATCCTGTATACCCAGGAACAAGGATCACCTCAGGAATTCACGTCAGGTCTCTTCACCCTGAAGTTGTCTAAATCTTAGGTGGACAGACTTTTTTAGAGACAGGAATCAACAAGCCAGGTTATGGAGTTGTGTTGCAAAGATGGCATTATCGTTGGGGTTACGGTAGGTATTTGTTACCTACCCTAGGGA
>NW_006782062.1:495863-524611 GCF_000442215.2 Lipotes vexillifer
GTTAAACCTGGGGAAAAGGAAAAAGAAAATATGCTTAAACAATGTAGTTTCTAGTCCACAAACATACTAAGAAATCACATGATGATGTTAGTCACATTCATTTGTCTAAGGCCCAAGTCTAGAACATGTTGTTTATTTTCAATTGTATCAATCAGGAAACTGGGCATACTCAGATAGGGAAAAGATGTAGGCAGGTCTAAGGAAAGTGTCCCAGGGCTAGCAACAAGGAAATCTTCATTGTCCTTTGCCTAGTTGGCAAGGGGAAAGTGGATGAGTAGTTTGAAATAGAGTTGTGTAGAGGACATTACCGGAGGAGCTGTGGCTTTCAGTCAAGGAACAGGCCCAGCTTGCTGTGACCTGGCAGGGAGGAAGGTGAGGGATAAACACTCTGGTCTTACTCTCTTTCTGCCCATATCTCCTACTGTTGCCTTTCATTGGACCAATCCAACTAAAAGCTGGAGGGCTAGGGAGCTTATTGATGGAGGCCTCACAGGTCAACTTCTTTGGGCAGAGTAGGGCAGAGAAGGCTGGAGGGCCAATGAAAATTCTTTATATAAACCTTTCCTGGTGGAGCTGTGTGTGTAAAATTTAAACTACATTGGCTCAGCTTTAAGTGTAAGGAAGACTTTTTGTTACTTTAAGAATATGATTTAATAATACATAGCGTGAAAAACTACTTCAGATAATCATTTAAAGATTCTTCTTCAACAGTGATAATACATATTTATAGTACATATTGGAATAAGAAGTGAGGATAAACTTACAGATTGTCTAACCAGTATTTAACAAGAAGGGAGAGT
Source organism: Lipotes vexillifer (assembly GCF_000442215.2). NCBI lineage: Eukaryota > Metazoa > Chordata > Mammalia > Artiodactyla > Lipotidae > Lipotes > Lipotes vexillifer. The sequence continues at coordinate 496,664 of NW_006782062.1, forward strand.
TGTTATAAGGCAGCTAGGAGAGTTGGAAAATCAAGTGACTTTTGTGTCAGAACTGAGTTTAAATCCTGACTGGGGCATTACTACTGAGAACTTAGGTATTTTACTTAACCACTGGGCACTGTGCTGCTTGAATGACCTAGTACTATTTTTTGTTATCAGGACTCCCTTGCTGAAGTCTTAATATAAATCACAGAAAATGCAACTATCAATTTTAGTATACCACTGAGCCTTGTAATCTTGCTTTAAGAATGTTAAGGCCTGCTATTAGACTCCTTTTAGAGTAAAAAAATGAACAAATCTATATGGAGTTTATAAAGGAATATACTTTCGTTAACTACTGATGATCAGATTCACTGATATTCATTAAAACATTCCAAAATGACACATAAGGTCTGGGTAATCCTAGTTTAAATGGATGACTCCCTACCAGACCTATCCCTGTTACCAGTGATAAGAACCAAGGCTGTATAATTCAAGTCATTTTAGACACACGTTCATGTTTGAAACAAGGAATGTAAGAGCAGAAGACAGTTTTCAACATATGGTAAGCTCTTTCAATGCAGCTGGCTGCAATCCTTGTCAAAGTTCATAGAGACAAAAAAGACACGTGCAGAAGTGGCTAGGTTCTTCAAAAGCACATTCGGGAAATAACACTATTATAAAACATATTCCCTGAAACAGAGAAAAATTACCCCTTTATCAATAATGCAGAGTGACTGGAAAGATGAATCTAAACTTGGTTATATAAGTTTCCATGTATCAGAGAACAGCAGAGAAACAGAGATGAATCAAGAAAGTCAGGAAGGCATATACAGCAGAGAACAGTGTAACAGAATGTACTTTGAGATTCAACCTCCGTTAAGTCCCTGGAGCTTCTATATTCCCTGCACTCCAGAGAACAAGTGGAAATTCTGAAATGTAGCCATCCTGGAATGGCTGAAACAAGATGGCTATTCTGCCACTCTCCAGGACTGGGTGTATGGGCGAAGAGCTTGACTAGAGGATAGCCACATTACAGGCAAAGACACAGTCACAGTTTTCACAAAGAGTGACATTGTAGCCAGCATGAAGAGAGAAGTTTAATTAGGATTCTTTTCTGACCCTCTAAACTTGGGTTAGTCTGCTGTCCTGAGTACTCTCACACTTTAACATCATGCTGTGCTGCATGTAGTTATTTATCTGAGCTTTGTACTAGACTGGAAGTTCCATGAGGGCGGGGATTGTCTACTCCATGTGCTATCCGGTGCCTTGTACTGAACAAAGTGGATGTTCAGCACATGTTTGAGCAGTAGGAACAACCAAAAGGGCTTGTAACTAGAAAACGGATAGGACCAATTGGGGCTCTGTGATGCTGTGATTTATAATAACTATGTGTACTTCATCCACTGTTCTGGGCACAGAGCTTCTAAAACTCTTGGAATTTCCTAAGATAAAGGTGTCTTTTATTTTGTTAATGAGGTAGCTTTGGACCACACCTAAGGATGGGGGCTGTTTGCCAGGAGTACCAACCATGTGATTAGCAGGTTGGAACTTTCAGTCCATCTTCCTGACCCCTGGATTGAGTTCAATCACCAATGGCCAATGGTTGAATCAATTGTGCCTGTGTAATGAAGCCTCCATAAAATCAGAAAAGGATGGGGTTTCGAGAGCTTCCAGGTGGGTGAACACCTGGAGATCTGGGAAGAATGGTACCTTCTGAAGAAGATATGGAAACTCATCATCTTTTCCCCATACCTTGCTTTATGTGTCTCTTTCATCTGGCTGTTCCTCACTTACATCCTTTTATAATAAACAGGTAATCTAGTAGCTAAATTGTTCCTCTGAGTTCTTTGAGCTGCTCTAGCAACTTAATCAAACCCAAGGAGAGGGTTTTGGAACCTCCAATCTATAGCCAGATGATAAGAAGTACAGGTAACAACCTGGACTGATGATTGGAATTTAAAGTGGTAGTGGGGAGGTGGCAGTCTTGAAGGAATGAGCCCTTACCCTGTGGGATCTTGCAGTATCCCCAGGTGTTGTCACAGTTGAGTTGAATTGTAGGACCCCAGTTGGTATCTAAAAATTGCTTGGTGGTGGGGAAACCCACCTCCACCTGGAATTGATGGACAGAATTGTAGGCTGATATAAGACTGCCATTTTTACCCTGATGGACTTTTGGTAAGGTGGGATTGTTCCTTGATTAGTTTGAACACTCTTCCTGGAAGATATTGTTAATAAATGGTTGTTTGGAGAATGGATCCTTGAGTTTAGAGTTTATTCTGACAGAAGTGTATTCACTCTAGTTTATTCTTAAACTTTACTAGGATTCTATAAATTTTTGTGAATATTGAGGCCCATCTGATATATTGATTCATTTTTTTTTTATTATATAAGTTTTAGGGGTACAGCATTATAACGACATCTGTATACACTACAGAGTGGTCACCACCACAAGTCTAGTTGCCATCCATCACCATACAATTGACCCCCTTCATCCATTTCATCTAATCCCCAACCCCTTCCCCTGTGGTAAATACTGATCAGCGTATATATGGGTGAATTTTTGTTTTATTTAGGTTTGTTCTTTTAGATTCCATATATGAATGAAATCATATGGTTTTTGTCTTTTTCTGACTTATTTCACTTAGCATAATACTTCAAGGTCCATCTGTGTTGTGGTTAATGGCAGATGTCATTTGTTTTTATGGCTGAGTAGTATTCCATTCTGTGTGTGTGTGTGTGTGTGTTTGTGTGTGTGTATGTACGTGCATGTGTGTACCACATTTTCTTTCTCCATCCATCAATGGACACTTAAGTTGGCTACTGTAAATAATACTGCAATGAACATAGTGGGGCATATATCTTTCAAAATTAGTGTTCTTCACATAAATACCCAGAAATGGAATAACTGGATCATATGGTACTTCTGTTCTTAACTTTTTTGAGCTGTCTCCATGCTGTTTTCCATAGTAGCTGTACCAATTTAGTCTCACCAACAGGACTGTTCTCCACATCCTTTCCAACATCTGTTTTTGATGTTTGATAATAGCCATTCTAACAGGTGTGAGGTGATATCTCATTGTGGTTTTGGTTTGCATTTTCCTAATAATTAACAATGCTGAACATCTTTTCATGTGCCTCCTGGCCATCTGTATGTCTTCTTTGGAAAAAAAAAAAAAGTCTATTGAGATCTTCTGCCCATTTTTTGATCAGGTTTTTGTTTATTTGTTTGTTTTCTGGTTGTTGCTGAGTTGTGTGAGTTCGTTATTTATTTTGGATATTAACCCCTTATCAGATAGATGATTTTGAAATACCTTCTCCCATTCAGTAGGCCTTTTCATTTTGGTGATAGTTTCCTTCCCTGTGCAGAGGATTTTTCATTTGAAATCCCATTTATTTATTTTATTTTTGTTTTTGTTTCCCCTGCCTTTGAGTAAGATCCACAGAATATTACTGACTGATGTCCATGAATTTATGGCCTATGTTTTCTCCTAGGAGTTTTATGATTTCTGGTCTTTCTTACATTCAAGTCTTTAATCGATTTTGAGTTAATTTTTGTATGTGGTATAAGATAGTGGGCTAGTTTCATTCTTCTCTATGTGGCTATCCAATTTTCTCATCGCCGTTTATTGAAGAGACTGCCCTTTCTCCATTGTATGTTCTTTACTCCTTTGTTGTAAATCAATTGTCCATATATGTGTGGATTTATTTCTGGGCTGTCTATTCTGTTCCATTGATCTATGTATCTGTTTTTGTGCCAGTACATTATTGATTTAATTAATATAGCTTTGTAGTATAGTTTGAAATCAGGGAACATGATACCTCCAGCTTTGTTCTTTCTCAATGTAGTTTTGGTTATTCGGGACCTTTTGTGGTTTCATACAAATTTCAGAATTATTTTTTCTAGTTCTGTGCAATATACCATTGGAATTTTGATAGGGATTCCATTGAATCTGTAGATTGCTTTAGGTAATATGGACACTTTAAAAATATTTTTCCAATTCATGAGCATGGGATGTCTTTCCATTTATTTGTGCTTTCTTCAGTTGTTTTCATCAGTATCTTATTAATGTTCGATGTACAGGTCTTTCACCTCCTTGGTTAAATTTATTCCTAGGTATCTTATTATTTCTGATGCAGTTATAAATAGAATTATTTTCTTAATTTCCCTTTCTGATAGTTTGTTAGGTATAGAAATGCCACAGATTGCTGTATATTGATTCAGTATCCTGCAACTTTACTAAATTCATTTATCAGTTCTAACAGGTTTTTTTGGTGGAGGCTTTAGGGTTGTCTCTATATAGTATCACGTCATTTAGAAATAATGAGTTTTCCTTCTTCCTTTCCAATTTGGATGCCTCTTTTTATTTTCTAGTCTGATTGCTAGGACTTCCAATACTATGTTGAATAAAAGTAGTGCGAGTAGGCATCCTTGTCTTGTTCCTGATCTTTGATAAAAAGCTTTCAGCCTTTCACTGTTGAGTATGATGTTATCTGTGGATTTGTCATATACGGCTTTTATTATGTTGAGGTATGTTCCCTTTATACCCACTTTGTTGAGAGTTTTTATCTTAAATGGATGTTGAATTTTATCAAATGCTTTTTCAGCATCTGTTGAGATGATCATATGATTTTTATCCTATATTTTATTAATGTGGCATATCATGTTGCTTGGTTTTTGTGGATGTTGAACTATTCTTGCATACTTGGAACAAATCCCACTTGATCATGGTATATGATCCTCTTAATGTATTGTTGGATTCAGTTTGCTGATATTTTGTTGAGGACTTTTGCCTTTTTACATCCTATGTTCATCAAAGATATTTATTTATAATATTCTTTTTGTGTATGGTGTCCTTGTCTGGTTTTTGTATTAGAGTACTGCCAGCTTTATAAAATGTGCTTAGAAAGTTTCCCTCCTCTTCAGTGTTTTGCAAGAGTTTGAGAAGGACAGGTATTAAGTCTTTGAATGTTTTGTAGAATTTTCCAGTGAAGCCTTCTGGTGCTGAGCTTATGTTTTTTGTTTTATGTTTTTTTTTGGATGGGGGGAAATTTTTTTATTACCTTTTCAATTCTTTTACTAGTATTCTGTCTACTTAGATTTTCTATTTCTTCATGATACAGTCGAAAGATTGTATGCTTCTAGGATTTATCCATTTCTTCTAGGTTGTGCAACTTGTTGACTTATATTGTTCATAGTAGTCTCTTATGATCCTTTGTATTTCTGTGGTGTCATTTGTAACTTCTCTTTCATCTGATTTTGAGTCCTCTCTCCTTTTTATTTGGGTAGTCTAGATAAAGATTTGTTGATTTTTTTTCCTTTTCAATGAACCAGCTCTTGGTTTTATTGACCTTTTCTATTTGAGTCTCAATTTCCACTCCAATTTTTGTCTTTTCCTTCCTTATACTAATTTTGGGCTTCATTTGTTCTTTTTCTAGTTCCTTTAGATATAAATTTAGATTGAAGATTTTCTTGTTTCTTTACATAGGCCTATATTGCCATGAAGGTTCCTCTTAGAACCACTTTTGCTGCATCTCATAAATTTTGGTATGTTGTATTTGTTTTTCTCTAGGTATTTTTTAATTTCTCCTTTGATTTCTTTGATGACCCATTGGTTATTCAGTAGCATGTTGTTTAATCTTCACATCTCTGTGGCTTTCCCCTTTTTATTTCTTGTGATTGATTTCTAGCTTCATATCATTTTGGTTGGAGAAGATGCTTGACATGATTTCATTTTTCTTGAATTTGAAGCTTGTTTTTTATAGTAATTCCTCCTGAGGAATGTTCCATATGCACTTAAGAATGTGTTTTCTGCTACTTTCAATGGAATTTTCTGTATATATCTATGAATTCATCTGATCTAATGTGGAATTAGAGTCCTGTGTTTCTTTATTGAGGCTCCATGTGGATGATCTATTAATTGATGTAAGTTGGGTGTTAAAGTCCCCTGCTATTATTGTATTTCTTTCAATTTCTTCCTCTAAATCTGCTAATATTTGCTTTACATGTTGTGGTTCTTCTCTGTTGGATACATATATATATGTATAAATGTTATATCTTCTTGTTGGATTGACTCCTTAATCATTATTTAATGCCCTTCTTTGTCTTTTATTATAGTTATTGTTTTAACGTCTATTTTGACTGATATGAGTAGCTATTCCAGCTTTCTTTCATTTCCATTTGCATGGAATGTATTTTTCTGTCCCTTCAACTTGTGTGTATTCTTCCTTCTGAAGTGCGTCTCTTGTAGGCAGCATATAGATGGGTCTTGCTTTTAATCTATTTAGACACTGTTTTTTGATTGGTGACTTCAGTCCATTTACATTTAATTATTGATAGATATGTACTTATTACCATTTTGTAGTTGTTTTCTGGATGTTTTTGTAGTTCCTTTGTCCCTTTATTCTTCTCTTTCTCTCTTCCAGTGTGCTTTGGAGGTGTTCTTTAGCGTTTAAATTTCTATCTCATTTTCTTTTGTGTATTTACTGCATTTTTCCTTGTGGTTACTTACGTTCACATATGACATCCTATGTAAATAGTAGTCTGTTTTAAGTTTGTGGCGACTTAAAGCTTTGGAATGTGTTCAAATTTCTTTTTAATCACCCATAACGTTTTCACTTTTGATGACACATTTTACATCTTTTAATTTTATGCGTCCTTAACTACTTATTGTAGTTTTAGTTATTTTCATTAATTTTATCTTTTAACCTTCATGCTTGCTTTAAGTAATTAATTTCCTACCTTTATTATATATTTACCTTTTCCAGTGAGTTTTTTTTCTTTCGCATGTTGTCCTATTATTAATTAGTGCCATTTCTTTTCAGCTTATTGAAGTCTCTTTAATATTTCTTGTAAAGATGGTTTAGTCATGATGAACTCTTTTAGTTTTTGCTTTTCTAGGAAACTCTTGAGCTCTCCTTCAACTCTGAATGAAAACCTTACTAGGTAGTGTCTTGGTTGGAAGTTTTTTCTTTCAGCACTATGAATATGTCATGACATTTGGCCTGTAAAGTTTCAGCTGAAAAAATTCTTATAGCTTTATGGGATTTCCCTTTGTATGTAACAAACTTTCTTTTGCTGTTTTTAGGATTTTTCTTTATCCTTAATTTTTACCATTTTAATTATAAAGCTTCTATATGTGTGTGTGTTCTAGGATCCTCCTATACCACCATCTTGAACCCTCTCCATTTCCCTTTGATTTTTAAATTCTAATAACATAAGCAACATTTCACACTTAATCCTTAGTTTGCTAAAAATAGGTTGTTGACTGCTGTTTTGGGTGGAGAAAGAAAGGTCCTGATAGAAATGTGCTGACAGATCTTATAGAAATGTGCTGACATTTTTCTTACCTTTTAAAAATGCTTACTTGCACTTCTAACTCCTTGAAACAATGGATGATTAAAAAAAGTTTTGGATGGATGCTGTTTGAAATATGTAAGAAGTTTTAGAACTAAAAGAGTGGTACCATTAAAAAAAAGAAAAAACTTTAGAACTTATTGTTAAAGGAGTAGTATTCAAAACACAAGGGACACAAGGGAAGTAAAAACAAAACACTGAAGGTAGTGATAAGATATCTTACAATAAAGACGTTTGTGAAGGTTTAGAGGGACTAGGAGATTCTTCCTACCAGTGTTACCTCTGCCAAACTTGGAAGGAGGAGTCCCAGGGGTTCTCTGTAACTGAGGGCAGACTCAGTTTAATCCAGTTCTTGTTATCATGTCTACTTGGTAATGAAGTGAAAATTTTAGCAGAAAATTTACCAGAGATGTAACTCTGGTACTTGATCTGAAAATATGAAAATTTATGAAGAAAATAGTACTGGAGATAAAGTTATGATTCCTTGGTTTGTGAACATAGACCTACTTCTATTTTAGCACAGTGAACATCCACCTAGTGGATACAGCAAATTTGCAATCAGAATGCCTTTAGAAAAGTATGTACTTTTTACCTTCCAGGCAAAACTCCACTGGAAACATGGGCCACTCTAAAATAGATCAACCATTAAGTAAATTTCCAGCAAATTTTTATTGGCTAAATTTGCCATATGCCACATATGTTTTAATTATTTGGAGGGGAGAAGAGCCATCAAAAAACTTCATTAAGAAAGGTCTATAATCTATAAGTTTAAAAAATGTTATCTTAAATATTTTGTATAATTCTACCCAAATGTATAAATTTTCATTAGGACTTGGACATAAAATTACTAGACCTCTGTGATGACTAGGTGAAATGGGGAATTTTAAAACATTATTAGGTTAGCTTTTATTACACATAACGAGGGTCTCCCAGATGGTTTAGAAATCATTAAAAATTAATATTATAACCACTGGACATGTACTAAAGTGTCTTGAACTGATAAGCCTTCCTAATCTTCTAGTGTTGTTCTAGTTCATTGATGAAGTAAAGTGGCTGGCTTTTTAAAATTGATAATCCTATTATAACTATTAAAGTGTAGTATATTCATTTTGTCTCAGGTGTTTAAAGTGAGTTCTCACCTCCCTCAAATAAAATTATGCTATAATACAGTGAATCTCAAACATTTCAAATTTGAAGACACTTTTTAGTTTAAATTATTTTGTTACAGACCCATATTATGATAGCTGGCCTTTTAACTTGTTTTGGTTCAAAAAGTGCTTGATGAAATGCTACTATGAATTTAATATTGACGTAAAGTAGATATGTATTTGTTAATCTAAATAGCATTTATACTCATTTGAAAAATGAAGATATATATATTATACTATTAGTATATGTATATGTTATTGAACAGTTCTTGCTCTACTAACCCTGTTAGGATTTTGTGAGTTTCACTGAACCATTGCTTTTGTTTAAGAAGATATATTCAGCAAGTGGTGTTGGGAAAGCTGGACAACCACACGCAAATCCATGAAGTTAGGACACACCTTCACACTGTGCAGAAAAATAAACTCAAAATGACTTAAAGACTTAAATATAAGACATGGCACCATAAAACTCCTAGAAGGGAACATAGACAAAACCTTCTCTGACATAACTCGTACCAGTGTTTTCTTAGGTCACTCTTCCAAGGCAATAGAAATACAAGCAAAAATGAACAGGTGGAACCTAATCAAACTTATAAGCTTTTGCACAGCAAGGGAGACCATAAACAAAATGAAAAGACAGCCTGTAGACTCGGAGAAAATATTTTCAAATGATGCAACCAACAAGGGATTTATTTCCAAAATATACAATCAGCTCATACAACTCAATAATGAAAAAATAGCCTAATCAAAAAATGTACAGAAGACCTGAATAGACATTTCTCCAAAGAAGACATACAGATGGCCAACAGGTACATGAAAATATTCTCAACATTGCTAATTAATAGATAAATCCAAATCAAAACTACAATGAGGTATCACCTCACACTGGTCAGAATAGCTATCATTAAAAAAATCTACAAATAATAAATGTTGGAGAGGGTGTGGAGAAAAAGGAACCCTTCTACACTGTTGGTGGGAATGTAGATTGGTGCAGCCACTATGGAGAACAGTATGGAGGTTCCTTAAAAATCTAAAAATAGAGTTGCTGTATGATCCAGCAGTCCGACTCCTGGGCATATATCCAGAGAAAACTCTAATTCAAAAAGATACATTCACCCCAGTGTTCATAGGAGCACTATTTACAATAGCCAAGATGTGGAAGCAACCTAAATGTCCATTGACAGATGAATGGATAAAGAAGATGTGGTGTGTGTATATATATATATATATATATATATATATATATACACACACACACACACACACACACAATGGAATATTACTCAGCCACAAAAAAGAATGAAATAATGTCATGTGCAGGAACATTCACGGACCTAGAGGTTAGCATACTAAGTGAATTAAGTCAGACAGAGAAAGACAGATACCATATTATATCACTTATATGTGGAATCTAAAATATGATGCAAATAAACTTATTTATGAAACAGAAACAGACTCACAAACATAGAAAAACTTATGGTTAACAAAGGGGGATGTGGGGAGAGGTATAAATTAGGAATTTGGAATTAACAGATACATACTACTATGTATAAAATAGTTAAACAAGGACCTACTGTATAACACAGGGAACTATATTCAATATCTTCTCGTAACCTATAATGGAAAAGAATCTGGAGAAGAATATGTATATGTATGTATAACTGAATCACTTTGCTGTACACCAGGAACTAATACAACATTGTAAATCAAATACACTTCAATTAAAAAAAGAAAGATATACAATGTCAGTGTCAAGAAACAAAGGGCATCCAAGAAGATGCTCTATCAGTGGGTCAAAATGTGTCTGAAATCTGAAAGGTGCCTGTGCTGAAGACTTAGCTGGCTTATCCTGTCGCCACAATAGTGCTACGAAGGAGAATCGTCTTGGGCCACTGTGGTGCCATTTAGTGCACTACAGGGACAAATACACAAACATACAAGCTTTCATATTCTAAATAAGTGCAAGTGCCTCCTAAAGTTCCCAATTATTATCACAGATTAATGCCATGGAGTAAGTCTGACTTGTTTTTTTTTTTTTTTTTTTTTTTTACTGATTGGGAGTTTGGGGTTAGCAGATGCAAACTATTAAATATAGGATGGATAAACAACAAGGTCCTATTGTATAGCACAGGGAACTATACTCAATATCCTAAAACAAACCATAATGGAAAAGAATATATATATATATATACACATAATATGTATAACTGAATCACTTTGCTGTACAGCAGAAATTAATACTCTATTATAAATAAGCTATTATTCAAAATAAATTTAAAAATAAAATAAAATCTTAAATTTATATATGAAAAACAATGTTAGGGCTTTAAGCTTCACCAGGTGTCAATGCTAGAACCCCTGGCCTAGAGGATGGGAGAATATAGCATACCAGTTAATATCATTATCCCCAATATCTGACAACCTGCGATCAAATCACATATCCATGGTTTAGTGTCGATGTGCTCTAGGGCAAGTTATCTTCAATTTACTCGTTCATAAAACTGGAATAATAATTGGTCTTTTGCATTCTTGTTGGGAGGATTAAATAAGAGAATGACTGTGAAATACTTAGTATAACACTCACATTTTTTAAACTTTTAATGATTTATGTATTATTAGAGGAAAGGCCAGATACAAAGCTATTATGACAAACTGTGAAAGAGATACAAAGTATTTACAAAGATTCTTAGAACAGGAACTGGAACTCTCCTATACTACAGATGGAAATGTAAAATGGTAAAAACCATTTTGAAAACTGGTTTGGCAATTTGTTAAAATGGTAAACATACACATACTGTAAGAGCCCCCCTTTCCCGTCAGAGAAAAATGAAAGTATATGTCCATAAAAAAAAAAAACAAACCTGTACATGAGTATTCATAGCAGCTATATTTGTAAGAGCCCCAGCTGGAAACAATCCACATATTCATCATTATGTGAATGCTCCCAAGCATGCGCCACCAGGGAAGCCCCGTCTGACTTGTTTTAATGATTTTTTCAACCGTATTTTAGTTGTGTGAATTGGGTTAAGGTCTTTTAAATGCATGCTATTATATCTTGAATTCCTTTACATTTAGTTTTGGAGGCATAATCTTAAAATTTGCTTTTCAAAGGCTGCTTTGCTGTATTGTCTCCATTGTCTGTCCAGTTATCAATTAATAAGGAAGTCATATTTTTCTTTTTGGTGTCTGTCATTTGTGTGCATAGTTTTTCATATAAAAATCTATTTGTTTACATATACATATATATTACATATTTGGAATTATTTACATATATTATACTTACATACCTCCTGGGGAGAATAACACATTTATAATTCTCCTGTATAAAATGATTATAGTATTTAAACTATATCTCATGCATGACAAGGTTGTCACATTTGGTGTGTGTATATGTACATGCTTTAATTAATTGGTTGTATCAGTTGACTACAGAATGTTATCAGGCCAAATGTACACAGCCCCCAGTGCCTGGTAGCAATGCTGGTTAGGGCATATATTTAAAGGAAATGAGATTTGTGAAAAAGCTAGGACAAAAATGAGGGAAACAGCACCAAAAGGATGATAAAGAAAAAGGAAAGTTTGAGCAATGCAAAATATAAAAAGAGGTGAAATACTTATTCAGGTCCCAGTTAATTTATTGAGTCTTGTCCTCAGTGTTTCAGGAATAACTTTCAGATTTTTTTTTTTTTTTTTAGTAACAAGTGCTATATTTTCAACTATATGATGAAGCATTTGTATGTCTGTCTTTTCAGGACTATTTCCACTTCATGTATTCTATATTTTGTCCCTGTAAGAATACTTGAACTTGTTAGACGATGTAGGCAAGTCTTGTGATTCAGAAAATATGGTCACGGTGTAAAAGCCACAACATCACAATAGGCTGTAGAGTTTGCCATGGAAATTTTACTTCAACTATCATTCAAGAATGCTGGAAGAGCTTGAGAGCCTTTACACCAAGCATGACAGTATAGCATTGGGTTAGGAAGTAGAAAATGTTGTGTCTTGAATTTGCATCCTCATCCTGCCACTTAGTATCTGTGATCATAGGCAAGTGACCAACCTTTCAAAGTCTTGGTTTCCTTATCTGAACGTGAGGATCATTAAAGAATAAATTTCAAAATGGCTTTAATGAGATTAGAGGCATGGTGTGTAAATTCTTCATAAATGCTACGTGTTGTCATTTTTATAGTTAATTTTATTAGACAAGACAAATAATTGGATATCAACATTTGAGGCCATGTCAAATTATCTAGGCATGTCTAAAACAAAATGGTCATGCTAAAGACCTCTGGTAAGAATTCTTTCCCTTCTTTGGAATTTATATTATTGACTGAGTTAGCTCTCCAATTTAAAAAGAGGATGACCTCTCCATCTTAGACAAATACCACTACTAGAATGCTTATTGTGACATGTGTCTTTAAAAGGTTTCCAGGGCTTCCCTGGTGGCACAGTGGTTGAGAGTCCACCTGCTGATGCAGGGGACACGAGTTCGTGCCCGGGTCCACGAAGATCTCACATGCCGCGGAGCGGTTGGTCCCGTGAGCCATGGCCGCTGAGCCTACGCTTCTGGAGCCTGTGCTCCGCGACGGGAGAGGCCACAACTGTGAGAGGCCCGCGTACCGCAAAAAAAAAAATAGGTCATAAATATTAAAATGACCTATTAAAAATAGGTCATAAAAAGGTTTCCAATTGCCTTTCTTGCTGCTAATAACTGTAGTATAGGTTAGTTACTGAAAATTGAAAAGGTAGTAGAGGTTTAAAAAGAAAAGAGCCATTCTACTTCTTTACAGATAATTGCAATGATAATTTTATTCCATTTTCTTTTAATTCCTCAGGCTAGATTGTACGGAGTAGATTACAGCTGTAGACATTTTAAGACCTTTGATACATTTTCTTGAATTGTGTTTCCAAAAGTGTTGGTCTCATTCATACTCCTATCAGCAGTGTTTTGAGACTGCTGGCCTCTTTACAACCTCCTTGGCATGCAGTGATTTTTTTTAATACCATTAAAGATTTTTGAGGCCAAACTTGCAAATTGAATAGCACAATTGCCTTCAGTCCTCAGTTATTAATGAGACACTATTGGGTCAGTAATGGCTTTTTTTTTTCTAAAGCTAAAATCAGTTTTGTTTTGTTTTATATTTGAAAGTGTTAAACAGGACCAACATTTATTATGTTATTAATGTTGCCTTGAAAAAGTTTTATTTGGTCCTGTAGCATAGAAGTGACTGCAAGAGAGATGATCCTACAGCTTTGAGGTCAGTCATGGGAAAACAGAGCAGCTCTATATTTCTCTTGTAAATCATCATTCTAAGTCATGTTGAAGGTAGTCACACAGACAGTGTAATTCAATAGCTCTAAAGAGGGGTTACCACAGTTACCTGGAGCATCAGAGTGGAGGCTTCTTCCTAGGTTCTTTGTCCTAATACAGTTACTTGTCTGAACTGAAGTGAGAATGTTTGAGTGCTATTTTTTTAACCTTGTTAGTGGCATGAATTATATTTTTATTTTTTCTGAAGCATTGTGAAGGATATATTTGAAGTCAGTGCTGCAGTTTTATTTCAAATAAATCCTAGATGGCCAGCTTGACCTACGGCTAAATTTCAGAGTTTATATTCACTGCTACCCAAGAGGAGAATTTAATGGAAACCAGTGGTTACATGCCACTGAATATTCATTATTAGTAGACATCTTCCTCATGTAAGACAGTGATTGGAATGGAATGATCATTATAAAAAGAACCTCAGTTAAGACTTCTTTGACCAACTATTTAAAACTGTAAACCCTCCCCCTGCCCCCAGCTAAGTCCCAGTTTCTATCTCTATTCAGGGTTTTTTTCCATCTATGCACCATTTCATATCCTATGTATATTTATATTACATATTATATATGTTATACTGCATATAATATATATTTAAATTTTTGTTGTTTTTCTTACCACATGAGAAGTAAGTTTCACGAGGGCAAGGATTTTTGCTGTTCTCTTCATTGCTGTATCTCATGTGTCTAGAAGTGTACCTGGCAGCACATAGTAGATGCTCAATAACCATTTGTTAAATTAGTGAATGAATTTTACCAAAAATTATATTTCTAAAAGATGCAGTAAAGAACAAGATGAAATAGATGTGACTAGTATTTTTTTAAGAATAAATGCTAATAACTTCTTTTTTTTAATTTATTTTTGACTATGTTGGGTCCTTGTTGCTGCGCACGGGCTTTCTCCAGTTGTGGCGAGTAGGGGCCACTCCTCGCTGCAGTGCGCGGGCTTCTCACTGTGGTGGCCTCTCCCGTTGTGGAGCACGGGCTCTAGGCGCGCAGGCTTCAGTAGCTGTGGCACGCGGGCTCAGCGGTTGTGGCTCGCAGGCTGCAGAGCGCAGGCTCAGTAGTTGTGGCACACGGGCTTAGCTGCTCCACGGCATGTGGGATCTTCCCGGACCAGGGCTCGAACCCGTGTCCCCTGCATTGGCAGGCAGATTCCTAATGACTGTGTCACCAGGGAAGCCCACTAATAACTTTTGACTAACATCTCTCAAAGTTATAACGATCTAACATAATGCTAATCAAAGCTATTAAAGTACAAGAACATTTCTGGTAATATATAAGGTATTTTAGGCCAGATTTTCTTTATTTATCAAAAATATTCCCAAAGCCAGATTGTCAGTATCTATTACATACCACCCATTACCACCCATTAAAGTTAGGGAAATCTGATATTCTGGGTAATGCTGTTATTTTTTCCTCATTCTACTCCATAATCTTAATCTTGTTATTGAAAAATTTTTGTGTGTGAAATAAATACATTGCCTCTACAGCTTTTCAACTGGAGTATATCACGTATAATTATAATTCTTCAAAACTATTTGTGATTTGAACACTCCCTAGATACTCCCTAGATAATATTAGAGAATTAATGTTATTATAGGTGAATAATTGTAGTTATGTTAAAAATTAGTCCTTATTATTTAGAACTATATACTAAAATAATTACATGTAAACTATGTCTGAGCTTTTTGGTTTGAGATTGTTTATTTTTTATTTTTTCCAAAATAATATGAGTGAGAGTTGATGGGAATGTGGATATGGTTAGGTTGATGGTCAGCTGGGTGATGATTACCAGGGGTTGATGGTTAATATATTTTTCTCTACTTCGATGTGTGTTAAATAGTCTCCATAATAGAAGAAAAATAAGGAGAAAAAGGAGCAGGAGGATGGAAAGGGGGAGAAGAAGGAAGAAAGGAAGTATGAGAAGACAAAAGTATTTATGGAGGAATAGAGTAGGTGTTAGACATATAAGCAACACTATAAAACCTTATTTCATGTCAAGACTGTTTTAAATCCTTTAATCTTCACAAAAACCATATAAGCTGGGTTCTAGTATTATCATCAATTTTCAGATGAGGAAGTTGAAGTTCAGAGTGGTTAAGCACCTTGTCCAAAACATCAGTGGTGAAGCTGTCGAATGCTTCATGTCACTGAATCATTGTAAGGCACACTATTATTTTATGTATCTCTAAGAAGGAAAAATGGAGAATTTTTATACTTACTGAAAGAACCCTTTTAGGGTTCTTGACACAAACTTTTTTTAAATCATTCTTTATACATTTTATATCATTCATACAAAAGAAGACATAAGCAAAATAAGCCTTTTCTAAAACACTTTTCCTTCAGAGAATGACTCATTCAAATCTCTTTTTGACTCAGAGTGGTTAATGCCTGTATTTCTTCATGCAGTAACCCTCTGTCTACCATGAAGAGAGGTAGTGATACAGGATCCATTAAAAGTGCTCCATGATTGTCTCCGGGCCTTTCTTCCAAGCCTGTGACACCCATTCTGCAAGTTTTGATGCTGATAATTTCCTGAATTTATCAAAAATTATCAATGGAAGGTTTTTTTTAGCGACAACCAGGATCCTAGTTTTTTCTAAAATCATCCTTCAGTGGCTCAATAACTTGAAACCTAGAAAGGACTACATATGTCTAATCAGGTCCAGAATAATAACCAATTTAGCACATGAACAAAACGCCACCTGGGGTAGGGCAATTGTAAAGACTTGATATGAATTTGGAGATATTAGAATATGTGGGGAAAAAAGTAAACATCTCAATATATAAAGTAGATTCCTTAGCTGGGTAATGAGAGCACAGATATTCATTATGTGTATATAAAATGTTTGTTGGAGGAGGCCTTTGAGAGGATATGACTGCTGGTTGACCCATGAGCTGGACTCTAGCAATGGGAGATTCCTCATCCCCTTCCTTGTCCATGGAATGTACATTCTGCCCAGTGTTCTTACAGTGAAGATCATTTTCAAGGATGCAGCCTTGAGAAAATATGCTGTTGAGACCATCAGCATAGTATATGTGACTGAGTCCAGTTAAGGCCTCTATTACAAAATGGTTAAGCTGCTGGAGGGGGGGCAGTGGTATGGAGCTCTATTCATCTTGTGCCCACCCAAGACAAGCCTCATAATAAGCCTTGCTTATTAAACCTGTAACCTAACAATCTAGAGCTGTCTCCCTCTTTCTGCAGCCTCTTCTTGCCCTCCATGTACAGGGGCCAATTTACAAACCAACAACATCATAACAAAAAGTTAGATGAGACATGAAAGGTAGATTGAGATGCTTATGCCATATCTTGTATTTCTTGCTAAAAATATTTTTTTCCTTTATTCTAGAGAATGGGTATTTAGAGGAGGTTCTTAAGAAGGACAGAAACAAAACCAAAAATGCTTAATTTTAAAAGATAACTCTGTTAACAGTGTGTAATAGAGACTAATTATGGCTAGAAGCAGCATTAAGGACTGAGAAAAACAAAGGGGACAGAACACAGGGTAAATTTGGGTGACTGTAAAGTGGGACAGGACACTGGATGAATGACAAACCCACTAATACTTCATGAATAAATATCAGGCATATCTTGGCTTGTTATTTACCTCATCTTTCAGAAAGTCAAACATTAAATTACTTTGGACTGAATGTGTTTTGATGTCTAAATGCAATGATCAGTCTGTTTTAGAGGTTCTGCTTGATACATTGAAACATAGTCTAATATCAAGACATAAGCAGGGAACAGTTGACACCATTATACTTAATACAATATTGTTTTAAAATCTATAAAATATCTACAAACAGTAAATGCTGGAGAGGGTGTGGAGAAAAGGGACCCCTCTTGCACTGTTGGTGGGAATGTAAATTGATACAGCCACTATGGAGAACAGTATGGAGGTTCCTTAAAAACTAAAGTAGAACTACCATATGACCCAGCAATCCCACTACTGGGCATATACCCTGAGAAAACCATAATTCAAAAAGAGTCATGTACCACAATGTTCACTGCAGGTCTATTTACAATAGCCAGGACATGGAAGCAACCTAAGTGTCCACTGACAGATGAATGGATAAAGAAGATGTGGCACATATATACAATGGAATATTACTAAGCCATAAAAAGAAATGAAACTGAGTTATTTGTAGTGAGGTGGATGGACCTAGAGACTTTCATACAGAGTGCAGTAAGTCAGAGAAAAAGAAATACCGTATGCTAACACACACACACACACACACACACACACACACACACACATATGGAATCTAAAGAAAAAGAAAAAAAAATGGTTCTGAAGAACCTAGGGGCAGGACAGGAATAAAGACGCAGACATAGAGAATGGACTTGAGGAGTGTAAGCTGGGATGAAATGAGGGAGTGGCATTGACATATATACACTACCAAATGTAAAATAGATAGCTAGTGGGAAGCAGCCGCATAGCACAGGGAGATCAGCTTGGTGCTTTGTGTCCACCTAGAGGGTTGGGATAGGGAGGGTGGGAGGGAGATGCAAGAGGGAGGAGATATGGGGATGTATGTATACGTATAGCTGATTCACTTTGTTGTACAGCAGAAACTAACACACCACTGTAAAGCAATTATACTCCAATAAAGATGTTAAAAAATAAATAAAATCAAATCTATGATGTGTTTAGTCAATGTCTTAAATGCAAATACTTTAAAAGTACTGTTTATTTTCAAAGATACTGTTCAAATCATAGTACAAGTGATATGTCTGTGCAGATGTGTGTTCATTCAGTATCTATTGATGTCCCCTGATAATTGGCGTATGGTGTTATATAACAATACATAATAACATGTGATGACTGTAATTAAGTATATTGACTTAAGACTTTGTCTTTTAATGATCCTCAGTGGATACTGAATGAAAGATAAATTAAAAGTTCATTAAGCTGTGTTCAGAAGAAAAAAAAAAGTTTCCAAATGGCAGATGTACCATGAAGTTAAATGAATTTTATTAAGATCGGCTCTTCAGTGTTTTTTCAAGTGACAATTCTAGCCTAAACAATTTGAAGTGTTTTAAGCAATTGAATAAGAACATTTATTTTCACAGTTTATTTAAAACTTTGAGTTTCAAATGTATAAAAAACTGGGGAGAACGTTGGAAATTCGACTATTTCCACATCAAAGTGACCTTTAGTGTGGTTCTGTTTAATGTTCTGATGTCTGAAAGGAAAAGCAGAGCAGAAAGGAAAACAACAAAAATGTATGCAGTGTACATAGACAAAACATCTGCAGCACCCAACAGTTTTTCCATCAGATTAGATGGCATTTAAACTTATTAAAAAAAAAAAAAGTTATGCTTTAAAGTTTGAATGGGAATTCAAAGAAAATAACATACAGGGGAACATTTCTAACTTGGATCCTTATTTCTAAAGCTGTTAAGAAGGCATTTAAAAATACTAAAAATGTAATGAATTTGAGCTTTCTGTATATTTACCATACTAATAGCATTATTAAGCATGCAATAAGGACAGTGCTATTTATTTAGTAATGTTATAAATGTACTTTCAGCTTTCTAATTCTCTGGCACATGAATATTTATTAATAGAGGCATCTGCTCTTTTAAAAAAAATTGCTTCTGATTCCAACATCCTATGTATCCATACAAAAAGAGGCTTTACTTTTCTAAAACAAAAACCTTGTATGTGTCCACATTTCGTTGTTGTTGTTGTTTTTTGCATAGCATGATCTTTTTAAAATTTTTAATAGCTCCTATTACGTTTATTTTTTGTCATTGATTTTTTCTATTCTTTTTCAAATTCTTTTCCCATTTAGATTATTACAGAATATTAAGCAGAGTTCCCTGTGCTATACAGTAGGTCCTTGTTAGTTTTCAATTTTATATAGAGCAGTGTGTAAATGTCAATCCCAAGCTCCCAGTCTATCCCTCCCCCTTCACCCTTCCCCCCTGGTAACCATAAGTTCATTCTTTAAGTCTGTGAGTCTGTTTCTGTTTCTGATTTGTAGATAAGTTCATTTGTATCTTTTTTGTTTTAGATTCCATGTATAAGTGATATCATATGATATTTGTCTTTCTCAGTTTGACTTACTTCACTTAGTATGATAATCTCCAGGTCCATCCATGTTGCTGCAAATGGCGTTATTTCATTCCTTTTTATGTCTGAGTAGTATTCCATTGTATATATTACACATATATACATCTATATACCTTTATATATAGATGTATATATAAAGAAGATGTATATATAAAGAAGATGAATAAAGAAGATGAATCTTGTTTATTCATTCATCTGTTGATGGACACTTAGGTTGCTTCCATGTCTTGGCTATTGTAAACAGTGCTGTGATGAATATTGGGGTGCATGTATACTTTTGAGCCAACTTTTTCTCTGGATATGTGTCCAAGAGTGGGATTGATGGATCATATGGTAGCTCTATTTTTAATTTTTTACGGAACCTCCACACTGTTCACATTTCATTTATAAGCAAACACAAGTCTGTGGATAGGAAGAGGAGGAATCATTTTTCTTATCAATGGACGACAGATCCTGAAGGCAAAATGTTCTTCTACCTGAAAGTTTCCCTGGTGTAAGTTTGGAATATTTAGGTTCACTTCTGTATACCTTTTTGGAAACTTTTTGCCTCTAGCCCATATAAATTACCTGCATTTTTACTGGGAACAATTATAAAATGAAGAAATTTTGACTGGAGTTTAGGAAAGGAAGTTATAGCAAAAGACAGAGCAAGAGTAATAGGAGTTTGCAATAAACTTTAAAAAGTTTTATTGAGATATAAATCACATACCATAAAATCCACCTGTATGATGTATACAATTTAATGGTTTTAATGTATTCAGAATTGCACAACTATCACCATAATCAAATCAATTTTAGAAACTTATTACTTCAGAAATCTCCCATTCATTAGCAGTCACATGGTTACTTCCTCCTTTCCTCCAGACCAGCTCCTTCCTCTGCACCTGCCTCAGCACCATGCAATCACTAATCTACTTCCTATCTCTATAAACTTGCCTATTCTGGACTTTTAGTATAAATAGAATCTTACAATATGTGATCTTTTGTGAAGAACTTAACCTTCACTTAAAGTAATGAGATTCATCCATGTTGTAATATGTATCAGTACTTAATTCATTTTCATTGCTAAATAATATTCCTTTGTATAGATATACTATATTTTATTTATCTTTTCATTATTTAGTAGATATTTGGGGTGTTTTCCCTTTGTGGTTATTACGAATAATGCTGCTTTGAAACATTTGTGTACAAATTTTTGTGTAATGTGTTTTCATTTCTCTTAGGTATATTCCTAGAAATGGAATTGCTAGATCATACAGTAACTTAATATTCAGCCTTATGAGGATATGCCAGACTACTTTCTAAAGTAGCTGAACTATTTTACATTCCCACTAGCAATTCATCAGAGTTCCAGTTTCTCCACATTCTTAACACTTCTTATTAGTGCTTTTTGATTATAGTCACCCTAAAGAGTGTGAAGGGGTCTTTCATTGTGATGTTGATGTGCATTTCCTTAATGACACTCAGTGTCTTTTCATGTGCATATTATCCATTTGTATATCTTATTTTGAGAAATGTCTGTTCAGATCCTTTGTCCATTTACAAAATTTACTTCTGGTTATTGAGCTGTGTATGTTCTTTATTTATGCTGGATAGAGTCCCTTAGCAGATATGATGTAAATATTTCCCCTTGTTCTGTGGATTGCCTTATCACTTTCTTGATAGTGTCCTTTGAAGTACAAATGTACTTTTGATGAAGTGCAACTTTTTCTTTTGTTGCTTTTTTTTTTTGCAATAAAGTTTTGAGAGACAGAAATATGGAGAAACACACTGGTCCTTAAGTATGCTACAGGTTTTCTAAAATGTTTTTGGATATACATGTCCAGATTACACTTAATGTCTGGGACTAAAGTGAGAGGTGGGATGTGGAAGTTAACTCCAAGTCAAACAAAAAATGTTTTTCAACCTTTGGAACAAGGACAGGCCATGGAAAGTAACTCTTTACATGCATATTTTCTGGGACAAAGTAAAATGAATATGCAAGCTTCTTTCTGAAACTCTAGAGGAGGGACCCCTGAAGAAGCAAAGGATGCAAATGAGCCAACTTCAAAATACCTATTATTATTTACTTAAATTGTGTAGGATAACCTTGGTATTAATTTAGCTTGCTGTCTTTAACATTTCATTTTTAATGAATATAAGAATTGTTAAACTCTGAAGACATTGTTTCACATATTTCAGAAATATACCATTAAAAGGTTATTTCTGTGGGTTTTTTAGTTAATCTAACCCCAATATTTCCTTTAAGCTCTTAAATTCTTAAGCTGGAAATTATGCTATCAAAGTAATTTGCTGTATTTACCTTAATTCTAACCCTAATTCTCCAAGTTGGTGAGGGTCAACTACATCAGCAGGGTAACAAGAGTATGTGTCTTCATAAAGTATCTATTCTCCCAAAGTTAGCAGTATTTGCTTGTATGTCATAATATAAACCTATCCAGGCAGAATTACAGCTGCTTGATACTTTGTAGACAAAGCATTGAAATCGGGCTTCCCTGCTGGCGCAGTGGTTAGGAGTCCACCTGCCGATGCAGGGGACACGGGTTCGTGCCCCGGTCCGGGAAGATCCCACATGCCAGGTTCGTGCCCCGGTCCGGGAAGGTCCCACATGCTGCGGAGCGGATAGGCCCATGAGCCATGGCCGCTGAGCCTGCGCGTCTGGAGCCTGTGCTCCGCAACGGGAGAGGCCACAGCAGTGAGAGGCCCACATACGGAAGAGGCCACAGCAGTGAGAGGCCGGCGTACAGCAAAAAAAAAAAAAAAAACCCAAACAAAGCAACAACAACAAAAAAAGCATTGAAATATAAGGTATTGGTTATAAGAAAAAGAATGTTTTCTTAATTAGGAGTTCATTTTACATGCTGAAACATTTGGATCACTGCTCATCAGGGTTAAAGAACAAATTAAAATAGGATTCAACATCTCAAAAATCCTGTTTACATATTTTTTAACCAAGATTTAACTTGGTCCAATGCCTAATAAATCTCTTATGTACATTAAACTCTGCTAACTTTGTCACTGAACTTAAAAAATAAAAGTCTCACTTAACCCTGTTGTGAAATTTTCAGAAGAAAATATAAGATTGAATTTTGCCTACAGAATGATCTCTTGTTTGGAGTTCATATCAGCAGTTCTTTGACATTCAGGACATGAGATGAAATGTATAAAGACAATGGAAGTGCCTTGAATGTAGTTTCTATCCCTTAGCTCTTCCAGGGTCCACTGTTAGAGGTTGGAAATGGGACATCAGCCATGAGCAAATGCTTTCCACAGCTATCAGAGCAATGCCAGTGAACAGGCTCCTTTCTTTCTAACCATTTTGCCAGTGAAAAGTTTGGGAACAGATGGATGATTGAGCATATGAATGTGTAAAACACATCGCTGTCATCATTATCACTTAACACAAGGCAACGTTCGCATATACATATAATATAAATTTTAAATGATAATTTTAAATAATTATTGTACAAAATTGATATATAGTATAAATATGTATCAAATAAAACATATATATAACATAGTATAATTGCAAATGATCATAAAATTAAGCCAAATGTACACACTTTGAGTTCTAAATAACCCAACTTTGGCAAAGAGCATCATATTTTAGTGTAATTGCTTCGATCTACACTGTTAACTATCTGCATACCTCTCTGGGTTACCTAGTTATTCTGCTTCACTGTAATATGTTCTTGATGCTAGCTTTCCTTGATCCATATCATTTTTGTGAAACATAACTCTCATGAATCTTTATCCTCGAAGAACTTGCAATGATCACCTTTTACATAGGTAGACATTTCCTGTCCCCTCAATTAAAACTTATTTTCTACCAGCCTCTGATGTGTACTTTTTTCTCAAGAGAGTCCCTTCATTGACTCCTATATGCAGCTACTTATTCCCAGCTTCCTGCTTGAGCTTATCTTCTTTATTTCTTTAGTGACTTAATTCTTAAGTCTTATTCATTTTTCAAGGCACAGCTTTAATTTTCATCAAAACCCTTCTTAGTTTCACCATTCTTGAATTCTTTAGACCCCATGGTTTACTTCTTGATTAGGCTTTAAGTGTGTATATAGAAGTTCGTCTTTGCTGATGTAATTTACTTGAAGCATATCCTTATATATTTTTGTTTCTATTTTCATAGCTCCAATACTGTACACATATTCTTGTTGCTTAATCTTACCGGTGATGATGATTGGCAGTGCTAAGTGTTTGAAATTTATCCACTGAAATCTTACAGTGACCCCATAACTACAGTCATTCTGTGTGTGTGTGTGTGTGTGTGTGTGTGTGTGTGTGTGTGTGTATGCATGTATGTACATACAGGTTAGGAAGCAGAATCTTAGAAAAATTAATTTCCTGTTCTAAAGTCACAGAGTTGGTAAGTGGCAGTAGTGGGATTCATTTGCATTTCTGTCTTAAACACAAGTGAATGCTCTTTACTGTTTTGCTGCAACATTGTTACTGTTTTCTACTCATAACATCTTTGATGCATGTGTCACAGGAGCTTTAAAAGGGCCTCCTGGCTTTAAGTGGAATGAAAGACTTTGTTTTTGATTATTAGAATCTGCATTTTAGATATATAATCTGTTTCTATCCTGAGTCCACAAAGTACATTATGAAACTTCATTTAAATATCATAAAAATTAATCCTATTCCAAGAATATCTTATTTCAGCATTATCAAAAAGTGTTTCATTTTAGCTTGAACTTATTTCTTAGAGATGAAAAATGAAACTTGATGAACAACATTAATATCATTTGTTACAATTTTGATTCCAGTTGAGGTGGAAGGCAGAGAGGGGGATGCCCTTTGTTTTTAAGAGCAGGAGATTTAGTAAACTCTAGTTTTGTTGCATTAAAAGTTAAACTTGAGGGCTTCCCTGGTGGCGCAGTGGTTGCGAGTCCGCCGGCCGATGCAGGGGACACGGGTTCGTGCCCCGGTCTGGGAGGATCCCACATGCCGCGGAGCGGCTGGGCCCGTGAGACGTGGCTGCTGAGCCTGCGCGTCCGGAACCTGTGCTCCGCAACGGGAGAGGAAAAGAAAAAAGTCAAACTTGATTTAGTTTTTTTCTCCCCCCTCCCTATTTTTAAAGAATAAATAAAAATATTTTCTTTGGAACAATTTGTTCATGCTTTAGGAGCCATTTAATTAAATTATTACCTGCTGGAAGCACCATCTGTTTTTGTCCTAGAAATAAGAAGCATAACTTTCTTTTACATAGGCTTGGTAAATATGTAGAAGGTGCCAAAGAGTAATAAATATCATCAGCAGATGGACTGAGGCACTTCAATCTCTACACAGTCTTGATTGTTCTGGGCATAGCTAAATGGATTTTTTTGGGCAGATTCCTTTCAAAATGCATTATGTGCAGAAGGGAAGTTGATTAATCTTCTCCCATAGATCTCTTCACATTTTCCCTCTCAAGAGATAGGACCTGATTTTGTTTTTAATTCTGTGTATGCCCACATTACAGACATCAGTTCTGAAAGATGTAAGTAACTTTATAATGTATCTTAGGGACTCGAAGTTGGTAAGTTCTAGGATGGATTTCCAGAAGCCTTCTCTCCAGAAGTTACTTCCTTCCTCCTTTTGCTTCTGTGTACCCATCCCCTGATACAATTTTCACATCTGACACACACCCCAGAAGTCTCCTGTTTCATTCTCTCATTCCAGGCTCTTATGTCCTGCTCAGTGATAAGAGAAATTTAAGCACTTGTACAAATTCACTTGTGGTTTTTCCTCCCAGCAGCAATATTCAGAAATTGGGATGGCTGCCTGTGATACAGACATGAGAGTGATGAACTCAATTCACATTACTCAATTTTTATTCATCATTAAGTCTTTGATTAATTAAATAATAATCATAAATAGTTCTTAAAACATTTTATCAGTTATCTCATTTGGTTTTTCACACACATAAATCTAATTTTACCTATGGAGAAAAGTGATTTGCTCTGGGGTTCATAGCTAGGAACTGTGGATCCAAAATCTAAACCTAAGTCTGGTGGGGGTAGGGTAAAAATGGGTAAAGTGAGTCAATTGTATGGGGACAGATGGAAAGGAGACTTCTGGTTGTGTGTATACAGAAGTTGAATTACAATGTAATACACATGAAATTTATAAAATGTTATAAACCAATGTTACCTCAATTAAAAATAAGTGAAACAAAAAAAATTAAAGTGGCTGCTGAGCCTGCGCGTCCGGAACCTGTGCTCCGCAACGGGAGAGGAAAAGAAAAAAGTCAAACTTGATTTAGTTTTTTTCTCCCCCCTCCCTATTTTTAAAGAATAAATAAAAATATTTTCTTTGGAACAATTTGTTCATGCTTTAGGAGCCATTTAATTAAATTATTACCTGCTGGAAGCACCATCTGTTTTTGTCCTAGAAATAAGAAGCATAACTTTCTTTTACATAGGCTTGGTAAATATGTAGAAGGTGCCAAAGAGTAATAAATATCATCAGCAGATGGACTGAGGCACTTCAATCTCTACACAGTCTTGATTGTTCTGGGCATAGCTAAATGGATTTTTTTGGGCAGATTCCTTTCAAAATGCATTATGTGCAGAAGGGAAGTTGATTAATCTTCTCCCATAGATCTCTTCACATTTTCCCTCTCAAGAGATAGGACCTGATTTTGTTTTTAATTCTGTGTATGCCCACATTACAGACATCAGTTCTGAAAGATGTAAGTAACTTTATAATGTATCTTAGGGACTCGAAGTTGGTAAGTTCTAGGATGGATTTCCAGAAGCCTTCTCTCCAGAAGTTACTTCCTTCCTCCTTTTGCTTCTGTGTACCCATCCCCTGATACAATTTTCACATCTGACACACACCCCAGAAGTCTCCTGTTTCATTCTCTCATTCCAGGCTCTTATGTCCTGCTCAGTGATAAGAGAAATTTAAGCACTTGTACAAATTCACTTGTGGTTTTTCCTCCCAGCAGCAATATTCAGAAATTGGGATGGCTGCCTGTGATACAGACATGAGAGTGATGAACTCAATTCACATTACTCAATTTTTATTCATCATTAAGTCTTTGATTAATTAAATAATAATCATAAATAGTTCTTAAAACATTTTATCAGTTATCTCATTTGGTTTTTCACACACATAAATCTAATTTTACCTATGGAGAAAAGTGATTTGCTCTGGGGTTCATAGCTAGGAACTGTGGATCCAAAATCTAAACCTAAGTCTGGTGGGGGTAGGGTAAAAATGGGTAAAGTGAGTCAATTGTATGGGGACAGATGGAAAGGAGACTTCTGGTTGTGTGTATACAGAAGTTGAATTACAATGTAATACACATGAAATTTATAAAATGTTATAAACCAATGTTACCTCAATTAAAAATAAGTGAAACAAAAAAAATTAAACCTAGCTCTCTTGATGCCTAATAGTTTAGAATTTTAAAACAATAGCAGTTTTTTGGGGTTTTACAGTTTATCAACTGCCTTAAATAATTTTATTCATCAATTAACACTTAGAGATACACAGAATAGATACTACATCCTCTTTTAAAACCTGAATGAGCTGAAGTGATTGCAGTATGATGCATTGCTGATAAAATGGCAATTATCTTACCCTAAATTCTATACTTTCTTCAAGACATCATACCTATTGGGCACCTATCATTTATTATGCAGCTACAAGTTTCCAAATACCATGCTAGGCTCTAAAGATAAAAAACTACACAAATTAACTACCTCCATGAATCTGAACCTGAGAGCAAATCAGGAAGAGGAAGAGCACATGCAAGGTGTGTGATGTGTTCCTGAAAGCGGGAAGTAAGGAAAAGGATCAGAACGGAAGTTGAGGCCAGGGCACAAAGGTGTTCTGTGCCTTGGAAAGGAGTCTGTGAAATGTCCTGGTAGTGCAGAGTAAAACCCCTCATGGGATCTTAAATGGTCAAGCGATGTGGTCAGATTTCTGCTTTGGAAAAAGAGCTTTAGTAGTATTCTGGTTGTTTATTGCTGAGTTCCAAAACACCCCCATATGGTGGAGCTTTGAACAACCACCATTTTATTATGTCTTTTTTTTTTTTTTTTTTTTTTTTTTTTTT
>NW_006782062.1:524621-525223 GCF_000442215.2 Lipotes vexillifer
GTACGCGGGCCTCTCACTGTTGTGGCCTCTCCCGTTGCAGAGCACAGGCTCCGGACGCGCAGGCTCCGCGGCATGTGGGGTCTTCCCGGACCGGGGCATGAACCCGTGTCCCCTGCAGCGGCAGGCAGACTCTCAACCACTGCGCCACCAGGGAAGACCCTATGTCTTCTTATTTGATCAGGAATATGCTCAGGTCTCTGCTGGGCAATTATTTGGCTCTACATGCTTGTCACTCGGAAATCAGCTGGTGGCTGGTCTGTTCTCACATGTGTGGCACATTGATTTGGATGCCTGGACTCAGCTTCCTTTCCATATGGTCTCAGTGCTTCTCCACGTGGCCTCTCCAACAGGGTAGTTGGACTTCTTGTGCTCAGGGCTTCAAGGATTCGTTCTCCATAAAAGTTATTCATGCCTTGGGCTTCCCCGGTGGCGCAGTGGTTGAGAGTCCGCTTGCCGATGCAGGGGACACGGGTTCGTGCCCCGGTCCGGGAGGATCCCACATGCCACGGAGCGGCTGGGCCCGTGAGCTATGGCAGCTGGGCCTGTGCGTCCGGAGCCTGTGCTCCGCAATGGGAGAGGCCACGGCGGTGGGAGGCCCGCAT
>NW_006782062.1:525441-541157 GCF_000442215.2 Lipotes vexillifer
AAAAAAAAAAAAAAAAAAAAAAAAAAAAAAATTATTCATGCCTTAATTACAGTTCTCATAAGACACTTTAGCAAATAAATATTGTACTATGATTTAATCTGTTTCGTTAAGAGCTGTCATATTTAAGTTAAATGATTGCTCTTAAGATGTATGTATTTCCAAAAGACCATAGATTTAAATGTGAGAGGATTGTGAATTATTCAGGGGTTGTCAAAATTCTGGGTTTAGTCCAACAAATGTTTACATGGTCAAAGAATTATTATAAAAACTATGGGCAATAAAAATATTAATAAGATCTAATTCTTGAAGGCAGAACCAGAGAGGAAAAGTCTATTGAAAAGAAAAAAATTTTAATTAATTAAAATAAAATCATGAGCTTAGCACCAGTAGCCATGAGGATGGATGTGAAGTTTATTGGGGAAAGCCACAAGCCAGTTTAGTGAGGCTAGAAAGTAGAGGCTTCCATGGGTGTGTGAATGGGTGAGTTTATTCATTTCCTGTCTTCACTTTTTTGTGAAAGATTCTAAGGAAGCTACTTAGGGATGGAGATTATATGAAAAGGTCATACTACACAATATTATTAGGGCTTGATTGTGGGAAAATTGAGTGATGTTCTTCTATGTATTTTTCTTAATTTTTGGAGGAATTAAAAATATGCTCTCATGTGATTGTTTTTGGTCACGATTGCAGAGTGGTTAAGAACAAAGGCACTGGAACCATACTGCCTGAGTTCAAGTCTTGTGTTATCTAGAACAAGTGACTTCAACTCTCTCTCTCTGTAGTGTCCTTATTTGTAAAGTGGGGATGATAACAATGGTAACTTCATGGTATGGTTTTGATGGTTAAATGAATTGATATAAGTAGAGGGTACATAGTGATACATAAATGTGTGCTTTTTTCCCCTAGTACTATACTCTTTAGTACAATTAAACTAGTCAAGGTCATCTGTTTACAACTTGTGTTGCAATGCTCGTTCCCATTTTAATTTTGAACTTAACTTTGATTTTCCACAACCTTAATGATTACGTTTCTTTTTAGGCAGAAACCATAATATTTCCATTATATGGGGCTCTGAAATATTTTTGAATTTCTCAGGAATGATTAAATACCTCAATCCTTTACAGGGTTGAAAAAAAGAAAAGGATAAAGAAAAGAAAAAGCTTTGGTTCCTAAAATCTATTACTGAGAGAGAGAGGTTTTGTTTGAGGGCCATAGTTACGGAGGATGAATGGAAGGAGAAGGGCCACCAGTCGCAATAGCTGAAGGAAACCTATATAGAAGTGTTAGAGAGAAGGCCTTTCATTTTTCCTAGAGTGTCAGAGAATGGAACTCCCAAGCAGCAAGCAGCAGGTTAAGGGCAAGTTGAGTTTTACTATCACTTTGAAGACTCAAAATTTGGTGTGTTTGGAATGGTAGGGCCAAGCATAATCTTTGATTTGGCCATGAGGTCATCATTTCAAATACATCCACTGATTTTTTATTCAAGATATATCACTCCCAATATATAGAAGAGAATGAAATGAACTCTTTATGGTCAGTTATTTTATTTTCAACAATTTCCTGAGACATCAATAGTGAAATAAGTAAGAATGGAAAAGTGAAAATGAAATAATGGGAATGGCTGAAGGGAGGCAAATAATATAAAGAAAAAAGACATTATGGGAAGAAAGAAAAGAGAAAAGAAGCTGAAATTCATGTTGGTAAAGTAATATTTGACATTTTAAAATTGAAGAGCTAGATTTTAAATTTTAAAATTTTGCATGTATTATAATAAACTACCTTTCAATAGTGCCAATTATATAAAAGTTCTGTTAAATACTTTACATTTAATGCTTTGTGAATATTGCATTTTCATGCCTTTTGCCTGACATTTAATTTCTTATCCGCATTACTTTTATGTGCCATTGGAGGTCTTCCATTTTTTATAATCCTGTTCATAAATAAAATATAAATGACATAAGCAATGCCCAATATAGTTTTTAGTAAATTATTTAGTTGCTTTAATTTACCCAAAACTATTACTATGCATATATGTAAATTAGTAATAAAAATTAACTTCTCAATGTCAAACTGTCATACAGATGTAATATGTTGTTGTAGTATTTCTCATCCTGTTTCTTTTTCAATAAATCCTTTTATCTGAAAAGGTTGACAGTCACTAGTATTATCATACTTAACGGTCTTTTTTAGAAAGAACTTGAATTTTGTACATTAATAATTTTGTCACCTTTTTTCCAGATACCATTTTATTTTTTGTATGAGTGGGAGGCCTAGAAGAAAATATTGCAAAAATATATTCTTATTTAGCTTCAGATATATATATATATATATATATAATTATGGATATGGCATTTTAGAAGTAAGAAAGAATAGCAAAACCTTGGGCAAATTGTTGCTCTCTTATGCTGCTTGAGATAATTTATTTTGATTTTTTTATACAGCAGGTTCTTATTGGTTATCTATTTTATAAACATCAGTGTATACATGTCAATCCCAATCTCACAATTCATCCCATCACCACCACCCACACCCCACGCTTTACCCCCTTGGTGTCCATACGTTTGTTCTCTACATCTGTGTCTCTATTTCTGCCCTGCAAACTGGTTCATCTGTACCATTTTTCTAGGTTCCACATATGTGCATTAATATGCAATACTTGTTTTTCTCTTTCTGGCTTCACTCTCTATGACAGTCTCTAGATCCATCCACGTCTCTACAAATGACCCAGTTTCATTCCTTTTTATGGCTGAGTAATATTCCATTGTATATATGTACCACATCTTCTTTATCCATTTGTCTGTCAGTGGGCATTTAGGTTGCTTCCATGTCCTGGCTATTGTAAATAGAGCTGCAATGAATATTGTGGTACATGACTCTCTTTGAATTATGGTTTTCTCAGGGTATATGCCCAGTAGTGAGATTGCTGGGTCATATGGTAATTCTACTTTTAGTGTTCTGAGGAAACTCCATACTGTTCTCCATAGTGGCTGTATCAATTTACATTCCCACCAATAGTGAAAGAGGGTTCCCTTTTCTCCACACCCTCTCCAGCATTTGTTGTTTGTACATTTTCTGATGATGCCCATTCTAACCAGTGTGAGGTGATACCTCATTGTAGTTTTGATTTGCATTTCTCTAATAATTAGTGATGTTGAGCACCTTTTCATGTGCTTCTTGGCCATATGTATGTCTTCTTTGGAGAAATGTCTATTTAGGTCTTCTGCCCATTTTTGGATTTTTTTTTTTTTTAAATATTGAGCTAGATGACTTGTTTATATAACTTGGAGATTAATCCTTTGTCCATTGATTCATTTGCAAATATTTTCTCCCATTCTGAAGGTTCTTTTTTCATCTTGTTTATAGTTTCCTTTGCTGTGCAAAAGCTTTTAGAGATAATTCTTAAAAAAGCATTTCAATTTTGATTCTGCCATCAGTTGTCAATTGATAACTTCATAATTCTTAGTTTTCTTACCATTAATGTATTCCTACTACTTGTGCAGACATAATAATTCACTTAAATTCATTTTTAGTCCTAAGGTAAAGTGAATTAATATATAAGATCTTTGTCTTATAAGGAGCATACCATGATGTTAACTGCACTCTATTCCTATCATTGTATTTTGGGTTAAATCCCCAATTTTAATTTTCTTAACTCCATGGTCTAAGAGTTTATATAAGCTGAATACTAAAATTTTTACATCGGGATATTGCTCTTGGATCTTTATTTGAGGAATCGCTTTTCAGAATTTACCCAATAAAGATTTGGGATGGTTCATATGATATATATTTTCTCATTAACTGAATTTTAAGTGAACATAAACATTCTCTACCCATGTGTTTTTCTGGGATGTTTCCTTTCCCACCAGTTAACCACAGTATCATGATATATTAACACTTTTTCCTAATAACACCCTAAAGGAGCAAGTATGAAAAGAACCATTTCAGAAAGTGAAAAGCACAGATTCTGGGTGCATTGAATTACCAACCTGGGCGTCGAATAGGCTTTCTGTGTTATGATTTTAGGAAACATAGGGATATGAGTTTTAAAATAAAGCACTTACAGTTTGTAGAAACCTGTTGATACTTTTTGAAGAGTAAAGATATTTAAAAAGTAAGCCAATAATGTGCCTTTGAAAAAAGTGAAAAATAGAGTGCGTAGTGGTATTATGTAGGTAAAAGCTTCATCTGTCTGTTCCCAGAAATCCAAGAGCCATAGTCAAAAAGCAGCAATTTAAGATTATTCACGTTGGCTGAAAGGATGGAAAATTGCAGTGTATCTATCAAGCTAAGAGGCTCCTCCTGGCAGACAGCTCTCGGAGCGGAGCAGTGACTGTATTGACATTTTAACTCTTGACACTCTCAAAGCCCTCTTAGGCCCCTGTAAACCACATGTAGTAGGGGTGGAACAAAGGTTTTGAATGTCTGAAAACAGGACAGTGGCAGGTTGAATGTGAACTGTAGCTTTCAAGTTCTAAGCACAGTTGTTTTGCTCAGAGCAATGGACTTGGAAGCAGTTCTCCCTTATTTAAAAACTACAGGGCCAGGAAACATCAGTGTCTGCTAGGGCACTGTCGAGAGCAAACCAGTTATCTTTTAGGTCCTGGAGTCTGAGCAGCCCCTGGGGAGCTAAAGATCAAGGCAGGATCATTCAGATTTAATGGACATCAAGACTCCTGGTGTTTGTAGTCATATTGGTGACAAACCAGGGGTAAATAAACCCTTCAGATCTCTGAAGTTGTTAACATCATACCAACTTTGGGAACTTTCAGAGAGTCTGAATGTTGTAGTATTTAAAAAGAGTAGGTTTTGGAATTTGACAGGCTGGATATGGTACTCCAGCTGCTTGTACTTTAATAGCTGTGAGAACTTGGGGAAATGACTTTATCCCTCAGTCTCAGATACCTCATCTGTAAAATGGGGATAGTAATAGTACTTATCACATAGGATTGTTTAATTAAACGACATTATGTATGTAAAGTGCCAACCTTATAGTAAGTCCTAGATCATTTTAAGGGCCCAGTAAATCATCTATTAAGCATATGATTTTGGATACCATAACATGGGCATGGTTGTATATCCACATCCAGGAGTAAAAGATAAAAAGGAGACACACGGATTTCTCTGACTAGGTAGAGAAAAATACTGATAGCTTACAACTGGAAATTGGCAACTACAAAAAGAGATAACTCAGAAAAAATAAAAATAAACTCTTCAGCTAAGACTGACAGCCTTGTGATTACCAAGTGAGATTAGGGGAAGGCTGACTGAGCCTCAGAAGACCCCACAGATGCCCTTCTGCACCCTGACTTCAGTGAAGCTTAACTACAGTGAAACTCAATTTCAGTGGCTTTCCTTAGTCAGACTATCAGAGTTTTTTTCCCTCTACTCTTCTTTATTTTATGGTTTGTGGTGTCATTTATCTCATGTATGTGCATCTCTAATGTAAGCTACATCCATACTCTGAAGGGTAAAAGAATGTAAATTCTGTAGAAGTAAATAAATACTCTAAATACTTGACTATAAATGGAAATGATGACCAGGAAGAAAAAAAAGAAGATACTTTAGAATCTAGGGGGAAATCAGACACTAAAAGGACCAGGAAAGGAGTCATAGAATTGTTTACACATCCCTAGATAGTTTTGTGATGTTAGTGGAAATTGAAACTCCCATGATAGTTTGAACATTTAGTATTATATAGAGTATCTACCTGTTCAAGTAACCCATAGAGTGTACTCTATTATTTCAGGTCATTTAAATTAAGTCTTCTCTTTGCCAAGTTCTATATTGAATTATATCATTCTAATATTGGAAAACCTTACTGTAAATACAGGAGCTCTCAGGTGGGCCCAGCTAACCATTCAGTTAGAGTGTGTTACACAAATTGCTGTTACATACAGGTACCCAAAGAAAGGCAGGCCCACTCAGGGAACTGGCAGGTGGTCATACATATGCAAGCGATATAAAACACATTTACACAAACCTGCTGGATTTCATCAAGTAATTTTCCCTCAGATGGTTTTGACTGCATTTTGTAATCTAAAGCTCATTAATTTGGCATCTTAGAAGCACACCTTTTACATGTCATTTAGAGATCAAGGTAACTCAGGCCTCAGAGTTAAGTTTTAATTTTATACTCTCCAGCTTGATGATCTGCTCTGCCTAAATTCAGTGTGCTATTACCTGTTTCAGGGTAGGCTTGGCCTAATTTTTTTTTCTAAAAGTAAAGCACAGATAATAATTTCCCCTTACTTTATAGACTCTTTATTCAGTTAGTGAAGCATGAACAACAAATAATTATTGTCATTTATTTTATGCAGTTAATATACAAATTTGCAATAAGGCATTCTTAACCACCTTTCCAGACACTGTAACAATTGCTGAGGCCATTTCACAAAACTAGATAGGAAAAATAATCTCATTATACTGAAAAATTAAGTCAGAGAACAGTCTTCTGAATTACTCTTTTTATAGTTTTATCTTTGGCCCTGCTCTCAAGCTGAGACCATTAAAGCATTCAACAACAAAAGTTTATTCCACAAATATGGGCTTTATTTGTACAAACTAGGTTCATACTGAAAAATTTATGTCAAGTGTTTTCAGCCTATAAGGAATATCCTTAAACTTAAATTTAAAAATCCCTCTGGGCACTCCTGGTTCACTGGTGCAGCATCTAAAGTAATGCTGCACGAAGGTGCATAATGAATACCTTTTGATGATGCACCAACATTTCTAAGAAATGCCTTTGCCTCAAATCAATCTGCTCCAGCCAGCAAATGATTTGATATTCAAACCTTCAGGAAACACTATATGAATATATTCTTTCCCCATTGTACAATAAAGATTCAATCATAGAGCTGTCATCGGAAATTGAGATTCTGCCTTATGTTTTCAAGTTAACCTGCCAGACTCATTTATTTATTTTACTTGTAAAATAACTTTTACAAGTAGAAAAGCCTTTAGATGTGTTCGTAGTTCTAAAAAGATCTATACAGTCTTTTATACTGGTTGAGCTAAAATACTATCGGTATCATCATAGTCAGCGGATCAAGTCAACCACCTACGACAAACATGGTGTCCTACCAAAAACATACATAACCCATGTTCATGATTAATTATCTAATTCCTGGAACTGTTAAACTGAATTCTTGAGCATTATGGAAAAGCTCTGTTGTTTTTGTAAATTGACTGAAAAGAAACTCAACTCTATAATAACAAGATATAGAATTGGTAGTTGCAAGTAAAATGTAATAATGACTTTTATGTACATATTAGCCACACTTCTATCTATCTGAACCACAGCTAATGACGAACAGATGCTTCCCCTTCAAAAGTGCTTGAGCGTGCTGCTCCATCTCTCGTTATCTCCAGGTTCTTGTTATTGAAACTTAAGCCCTCTGGTCATAATTTAATTTCGTTAAGTCTGTATTTTAAAATTGTAAGTGCCAAATCCTTCTATTTTCCTAAACTCTATAGAATTTCTGGGGTGGTGCTTTGTTAGTGGATCAGTCACACCATGTTAGACCTTGTTATAAGCATCTTTAATAATTTATATCATTTACTCGTGGTAATGCTGCAAATACAGTGCTCTTATTATTTCCACTGTACAAATAAGAGATTTAAGCATAAAAAGATTAAGTGACTGGTCTAAATTACATAGCAGAGCTAGGACTTGAACCAAGTAGTCTGACTATAGAGTCTGCTAATTTAGAGGTCAATAAGGTCAGGGCATTCATGTAATAAATTCCCTCATTGTGATTGCTGAGCAAGATAACGTGTCATAATCATATTTCTAAGTGACATTTGTAATATATAACTTATTAAAATGAAACTTTTGTTTAACATGTATTTATCATCTAAAATATTTGCCAGCTGTTGTGTTAAGTTAGATTTGCAGCATCCAGAGACTGTATTTTATATATTGAAATTTCAGCTTATTTCTGTATTCATCTTTTATTTCTACATAATTTACTTAGTTTCAGCCAGTAGAAATGTGTGAAACAAAGCATTCGGAAGCATCAGTTTATTTTAAACTACCCATATGCTTAGTAAAAATACAACTTCATTTTTTATTGATCTAAGCTTGTCATAGTATAGAAGAAATACCTTTTAGTTCATCTTGTATTTGCTTTCTTTTCCTTAGAAAAGAATAAGTGTATATAAGTGATAAACTTTTGAGTATATTGAATTTTAATAACAATTTAGCCTTCATTGTGGGCCTGGGTGGGAAAGGATCTCACCTAAGCAAATAAGATATGTTGAAAACATGGGGAATGTATTGTACTTTTCAGAAAAATTGCATTTTATAAAAATAAGTATAGAATGTACAGATGCTACAAATATTTCTGTTTTAAGAAATGTAGCAAGTTTCTATGACTGGTCTACACCTAAGTACATATTTTTGAGGGAAACATTCATGTGGTAGATTCCAAAATCTACTGCATGTATTTTTTTTTTTTTTTTTTTTTTTTCTTGCGTTATGCGGGCCTCTCACCGCTGTGGCCTCTCCCATTTGCGGAGCACAGGCTCCGGACGCGCAGGCTCAGCGGCCATGGCTCACGGGCCCAGCCGCTCCGCGGCACGTGGGATCTTCCCGAAACGGGGCACGAACCCGCGTCTGCTGCATCGGCAGGCGGACTCTCAAGCACTGCGCCACCAGGGAAGCCCTACTGCATGTATTTTTTAAATTACTCATATAGGGTAGCTATAAATAATATGACAATATAAATTAAATGAATCATGTACATCAGTTACAGAAAATATATGAAGTTTGGCATAATTATGCAATCATACCTAAGACATGGTGATTTTGCTGAAGATTTCTTTTTATAATGTAAAATTTCCGTTGTGGGAATTTGAAAGTTCTCTTGAAAAAAGTGTGATATTTGCTTTACTTGACCACATGGGGAGTAGGTTTTTTAAAGAAAGCTACATTCTTTGTGGGACAAATGAAATAATTGGTGCTTACTTTAAATATGTTATTAGTTTTATTAAATAGTTCATTACTCAGTTTAATTTTTGAGGAGTTCATTTTAAATACCTTAAGTGAAACAAAACTGTCAGGGCAGAGGTTTATATTTTTGTAAAAAGCTGTACTATTTTCCTTAAGACAAGAAAATTTTAAAGAAATGAATTTCTAATGGATTTATAATATAAATTTATCAAATAAGTGGTTAAATGCTTCATTATAGATGTCATCACATACTCATTTTCTTGGAAATTTTCCTAAAATCCTTTGGGTTTTTTTTTGTTTTTTTTTTTAACATCAAGTGGCTTGATCTACCCAGATACTGCTCTCCTAGAAGATAGAATTTAGTGTAAATTTATAAATGTGTAATGAGTCCAAAAGTGGTAGTAAGGGCGTCAGGCAGACATCCATCATGGTGAGGAGTTAATATCTGTATCTACATTACATTCTAATTGATGGCTCTGTCTGATGTTTGAAAAGCGTTAAATTGCTGATGTACAGATGATGGAATACCTATTGTCAGGCTAGAAATGAAAACTCTTCCTCATCACTGCAGTTGATTTGTAAATGATTTGTAGAGAATCGACTTTGAATGTTTGTATTAGAGGTCAGAATTAGAGATTTCACATTTCTGTAGTAACTCCTGTGTGCCAAGTCTTCCTTGAGCATAAAACACACTCTACAATTCAATTTAAAACAAAAAACAGAAAAAACCCAAAACGTTTAGAGAGACTCTGAGTCATTAAAATGGGAGGAAAAAGTCTAGAAAACTATGTTGAGATAGTGTCTAAGTAAATCAGTAATGCATAAACTGAACAGTTAGAGAAGTAAATATCATAATATCATGTCAAGATAGGAATTGATTGATATTTAAGCCAAGCAAGAAAAAAATTGACTACTGCCAAGATATTGCAGTATTTTGCAATGTACATTAAAAAAATGGATTGTGGGGTATTTAACCCCACAACTTATTAAGTTACGACTAACTTATTAATCTCATATTTTTATAAAACCACACATCACCTTGTGTGTCCCCAAACATCACTTTTCTCAGCCTAAAGAATGACTCAACTTTGGACCTCAGCTTCCTCTTCTGTAATATGAGAGAGGTTAGAATCATGGATTTTAAAGTTTACTTTATTTCTACTGCCTTCAGGTTTTTCCTATTCTCTAGTATTGTACTATTTTTGTTGTTGTTTTAACCAAGTATGATTTAAAGTCTTCTTCTTCTATCAGTTAATCGACCATCTCCTAACCTGTCTGAATAATTATCACTGACTCATATATCACTCCTTTTCTCTGCTTGTCTTTATGTGACCAAAGACAGCATTCAAATAATGCACATTCTTGAATCATCATGGAAACCAGGCCAAGCAGAAAAAAGGGAGAGGAAAAGGGGAAGGAAAAGAGGGAGGGACGAAAGGGGTCTGCAGAGTCACTCCTGAGGCTGTTCTAATACGTAATACCAACTAATATCTGCATGGTAAGAGTTGCTATGTCATGTGGTACCTTTTAAAAATATTTTAGTCTCTACGTATAGACTAATTGTAAAAAAAAAAACAAGCAAAAACCTATCATATCTGTGTGTGTGTGTGTACGTGTGTGTGTATTATGCAAGCTTCTCCCCTTCTCCACAATGTCCTGCAGAATTATATAATTTCTTCTGCATTATTTAATTCATTTTATTTCTTCCAACAATCCTTGACAATCCTCTCTCCTCTAATACCAGAAATATCCCTTCAAACCTATATAGGCTACGTGACACTCAGTGGATGTTTTAGGATCACTGTCTCAATTATTCCTAGTGACAGCACTATGATGTTTATATTATCACCATGCCCATATCACAAATGAAGACCCTGTGTTGCAAAGAAGTTAAGCCTTTTGCCTATGGTCACCCTTTCCTAGCTTTTTCTCCAACTCTGGTTCGCACACCAGTCTGGGTTTTTCAAATGGTCCACATACCATGCACCGTGCACTTGTATTCCTCTGTGTGTTTATACATTTTCCCCTGCCTGGCTGTTCTCTCCCACCCCTGGTGTGTCCTAGTTTAACTCCTCCTCTCTCTCCAGAAGTACCTCAGAAATAACTTTGGGTGGGGAATTATTTCCCATATTCTCTGCTAGAATCTGTCACCCCTGAGTCTCCCTTGTGCTTTGCATATTTTATGTGACATACTTGTTTGTTCAAATGTCTGTCTCTCTTATTGAATCATTCCCTGCTTGAGGAATAGGGACCTGTTCATCTTTGTTTTCATTGCCTATCCCCATACCTGATATGTATTAGGTACTCATCTTTATTGAATCAGCTCTGGACAAGAATAAATCAAAAATGGTATTGTAGCAGATGAGAAATCTAGTCAAAATTAGAATTTTTATTTTGTAAAGTTTAATATTTAATTGAACTCTCTTAAACATTCAGGACATTTTAATTTATATGGACCTCTGTCAGCCAGGATTGGAATTGTATATACCCATAATTCTGTACATCATGCCACTCCCTTTCATGAAGTCTTTGTATATTTTTCATTAGAGTTCACTTGTTAACAACCCGCCCTAAGACACTTAGCAAATCAGTTGTCAGCTGAGCTCTGTTTTTCACTCACCACAGTGGGGTCCATAGAAAAATCGCAAAACATAGTGAGGGACCTTAGAATCCAGCTGGGATGACAAATCTAATACACAGAAAATTTAAGTATAAATACTTCTAATGTGCAACTACAATACACCAGTGTGTTACTGAATACAGACTGAAGACCACTTGTAGTTAATTAGTCCAGTTTTCCTAATACTGCTCTGCAGGATACAACAAACTGTCATCCAAAACTGTGTAGGGGAGAAAAGCCTCCATCTGCCACTCAGTAGCAAGGTTATGAAACTAAACTCTCCTATCCTGGCAAAAGGCTTCCCTCTTTGGATGGATGCCATCCCAGACTTTTATTTAAAGTTCAGCGAGCCAGGCCAATTCATGTCACTAATTCCATGAAACATTTTGGCTTTCTATGGTAGCCTTAAAGTCTTCCAGTCATTCTGATAACTCATGACTAGGCAATACACCATCTTTTGCTTCTTGGATTTCTATAGAGGTGCTACTTGGTTTTGTTGTTCTCGTTCTTACCCTGAATTTGTGTTTTTAAAATTAGCTCTGGTAATGTAACTGATCCCAGGGTCTTTTTATCCCCCCCTTAACTTAACAAATCACACTTTATTGCTTCTGTCCTCCATTTTTCTTAAAAGTGATCTTGAAAATGTATAAGCTTAAACTTGGCTTTCATTGAAATACATTGTCTTTAATGCAGTTGTGCATTTGTGACTTTAATTCTCCGGAGCTTCAAAAGAATAGTGTGTGTTTGTGTGTGTGTATTTTATGTCTTCTCCTAGCTTTTGCATCAGGTGCCTTCTACTTTTATTTATTGTTTGTCTTTTTTTCTATAGTAAACATCAACAGCAAAACATAAGATTAAATAATTAATATATGATTTTCTATAGGAATGAAGTATTTCCCCTGATTAAAATCACTAAAATTTTATGAACAGCTAATATAGATTACTGTTTTGTTTTCACCTTGGAGGTTTTCTTTGTTGATTTATTTTCAGAAAATATACTGCTCTTATTTTCACAGGTAAAAAGATGGCCTATCAGAAGGTCAATGCAGATCGAAGAACTCCGGGACTTTCACAGTACCTAGACAATGATGACCTCCAAGCCACTGCCCTTGACTTAGAGTGGGACATGGAAAAGGAACTGGAGGAGCCTGGTTTTGACCAGTTCCAGCTAGATGGTGCTGAGAATCAGAACCTGGAGAATTCAGAGACTGCAGACCTCAATCTTGATCCCGTTCAACCAGCAACTTCACCCAAAGGAAGGTTTCAGCGACTTCAAGAAGAGTCTGACTATGTGACCCATTATACAAGATCTGCACCAAAGAGCAACCCCTGCAACTTTTGCTGCCTTTTAAAACTATTTTGCACAGCAATCATTTTATTTATTTCTGGAATTTTGATAGGCTATTACACACATAAAAATTGCTCTTCAAATGCTACGTCTTCAGGAACACTTGATCTTCAGTTACACCAAGAGATTCTCAAGACAATCCAAGCAGAAGATATTAGGAAGTCTTTCAGGTAGGTGTGTGAGAAATGGATGTTGGTGGGATGCATCTTCTGGGAAAGATGTCTTACAGGGAATATCATACTGTGATTTTTCTATTGTTTAAGGTTAGTCTTACAAGCTGAGAAACATAACTTACCAGCAACCCCTTCACAGAGGGGGTGTACGTTTTCAGATTTACAATACTGTAATGCAAGTTTATGGTGCTGCTTTAATAATTGATAATAAGAACCGTAACTACTGTGGAGACTAAAAGACTCCAGCCAGTGTATTTTCTCCCTGTTGGGAAAGCCCAGGTAAGCCAAATTGGGATGCAAAGATTGCTGGATGTGTGTGTAATAAAAACTAGGGCATTAGCCATAAGATTGAAATTTTTAATGACATCAGAATAAAATAAACTTGCTTTATGGACTGGAATAACTGACAGGAGGTAAGACAAGCACTGCTCGTATTTGGCCCCCTGCATCACTGAGTTTCCCAGTTGAGTATTTTTATTGAAACACATTACGTTCCATATATCAGGCAATTCTAAAAGGTCACCTCTCTCTTTAATGTAAGTTTGCATATGACCTCTCTAGCCAGAATGTGTTGTTAATAAGTTAAATGATAAGAAAATATTTTTTACCAGGGCTTAATAATTCTGAATTCTTGGGAAAAGCTCCACTCATGTCATATAGCTATTGGGTAACTTAAATTTTGTTGCTTGATATATCATTAGCATATATGTTTAATTGTAAAGGGTTCCCTAGTTAACATATTTAGGGAAGTGAGGAACTGGAAGAGGAAGATTAGATATTAGCTTCCACATATGTCTTCCATACCTGGCAATAAAGAATAATCCTAGGTGAATCATGTTTGTTGATTGTAGGTAGATGAGAGAGAAGGATACTAGGTCATAAGGATATTCCTTCTGGGTTACACTGACTTATTACCATCAAGATGTTGGCACATGTGCATTTCTAGGGATCTTCTAGGGAGCATGCCCACTGAAGATGCATTATTTAATCTATGTGCTGAAATATCACATGTATTGACATTGGCAAATTATAATTCTCTTTCTGAATATCACATCTAAATGACTCGTGGGAATTTGTTTTCTACACCCTTTCTATGTCTGCTGTTTACTGTTGCATAAGCGTCTCTGGATGTGTCATATGCAGATACTAACAATTTCCATGGTATTTCTCAATGTAAAATTACTTATAGTGAATTGAGTGAAAGATATAGCATTGTCTTATAATGAGTGATTGTATCAGTCAGGGTCCAACCATAAAAGAAAACTCCCTAAATATTGAAAGCAGAGGGCATTTAAAATAGGGAAATAATTCTATCAGTGAT
Organism: Lipotes vexillifer; assembly: GCF_000442215.2. Taxonomy (NCBI): domain Eukaryota; kingdom Metazoa; phylum Chordata; class Mammalia; order Artiodactyla; family Lipotidae; genus Lipotes; species Lipotes vexillifer. The sequence continues at coordinate 539,854 of NW_006782062.1, forward strand.
GAAAAACTGAGAGGCCAGTCAGGGGACACTGAGGTAGCCAAGAGATGAACAACAAAATGGAGCCATTACTAAACCTACGCTTGGAGAAAGGGAGTTGGGGTAACTTGATGGAAGCTGGAACTTTCTGCATACACAAATGCAGGGGTTGGGCTGGCAGTGGGGATGTAACCTCAGCCAGGGGTACTACTGAAGACAGAGTAAGAAGTACCATGGCTTCTCCCTTCCTCCTGCCCTCCTACCAGTTGTTCCATTGGTTGTCTGAACCCAGAATGCAGGCTGCTGACTCAGAGCCTGGGAAAACTCATCCCAAGGCGTTCAGATCCCTGCAGCAGGGGAAAGGCAAGGGGTCTGTCCAAAAATTAGATCTAACCAGCACAGGGATGTTCTTGAGAGAGAGAGAGAGAGAGAAAGGAAGAAAGAAAATAGAAGAATTCCATAAAACTCTGTCTACTCTAACTTCATGGTGGACATTCATTTCATTACAGAAGTGTCTTCTGGAAAAGGATCCATGGATTTAACTCATTTTTCCTGAGCAACTGTTTAGTTTTTAATGATGGACACAATGAATCTCATAACCTAGCCTGCTTCCCTCTTTACTTGGGCTTTTAGTAAGTTCAGAGTCAAATTTGTATTGAAATCATAAAGAACTTACAGGCATGCCTTTTGTATACTAACTAGTCTGCATATTTTCTCTCCTTATCTCCCTTTGGCTTTCTTTGCCTTATTTTTTTGTCCAGCATTGTAAACATTTTTAAAAACTGACATGTCCTTTTTGTGAATAGGCAGCTGGTTCTAAAATGTTGAAAATGTATAATTAAGTAAACATATTCATCATTTCCCTCAGAATAGGAGTTGTATTACCATAAGGCTTATATTCTCTTAAACTCAAAAATCAACAAACTATACATTTAAAAAATATAAACACTGGCAATTTTACTTCTAAGCAATATTCAGTGGTTGGGCACAAATTCACAATTATGTCCTGTCAGATAGCCACAGTTTTTTCCTTGCTGAGATAATAGGTCTTTTTCATCAAAAAATAATATTTTGGTACAAATATGTTTACGTAACTTTCTTCAAATTACAACTCTTCATCCAAAGACAACTGTTCCCCCAGTAGTCGTGCTAACCACATGCCTTATTATGATTTCTTCTGTTTACTAAGTCATCCTGGCATTGGCTCTGTACATCATGGGTTCCTCCTGTTTCTTTTCATCAATTTATGATCAGTTTTGGGCTCTCACCGATCTACTGTCTTGTTCATCAGTTGCTGTATTTCTTCTCTATTTGTTCTCCATTCCTGC
>NW_006782062.1:541232-544960 GCF_000442215.2 Lipotes vexillifer
ATTCCTGCTCGTGCTGTAAGACTATGTCAGTTCTTGCCAAACATCCTAACAGTTATGCAATATAAAAGATACTCTTTTTATAACAGATTAGTTTGCAGACTCCATGAAGGATGGAGTCTACTTGCTTTGCCCATCATTAGACTATTGTCCAGCAGACATTGAATCATTATTTTTCTAAGGGAGGAAATGAATGCATGAATAGGTGAGGAACAGATCTGTGTTTAATTCATCAATTTTATTATGTATTCTGAAAATCATTTTACTTACCATTTAGGTTTTTCATATTATTATATTCAAAGTATTATACATAAAATTTTGATTTATAGCACAATTATAAAATACTAAATTATATAGCTATAGTTACTCAGAGGCTCTGCTAAGTTCTGATTTTAGATAAGTGACAACTTAAAACCAGATACTGTAAAAATGCTAAAGTATCACTATTGATGTCTCATTTTCAGCTGAGGCTTAAATACAATTGCTACTACTAGAACCAGTATGTAGAACTTTGGAGGAAAAAAGAAAAAGATGGTATAAAACCTTGAGATGATGACCCTGTTGTAGCCTAGGAGAGGTTAGAGAAGCTGGGAACTAGGAGAGTGGAAAAAGAGGATTTGGGGAGAAAGCTGCTAATGGTGTTGTAAGCCCCAGTCTTTTCTCAAGGAGAAAGCCTCAAGTCCAATGAAAAAGGGGTTTAATAGAACTCCTTGGAAGAGCTGGGTGTCTGCCTTTCTACCTAAGAAATCGAAATGACAAGTCACAGACTGTCTAGTTGTGGATAAAATTGCCAAAGAAGAGGTGGTGGTTTGGGGTAGCCTATGGCAAAGTTTCCTTCTGGGGACTCTATCCAAGCAGGGAGAGTGGGAGAGGGGAAGAGGGAGAGAAGTCACTATGGTCTAAATGTTTGTGTCCCCCCTCGCCCCAGAATTCATATGTTTTGAAATCCTAATGCCCAATGTAATGGTATTTGGAGGTGGGGCTGCTGGGAGGGAGATGCTCAGGTCATGAAGCTGGACCCCTCATGAATGGGCTGAGATTTTATACAAGAGACCCCACAGGGCTTCTAGTCCTTCTGTCATGTGAGGACACAGGGAGAAGGTATCCTTTGTGAACCAGGGAGAGGGCCCTTATCAGCCACCACACCAAATCTGCTAGTGTGCCATGATCTTAGAATTCCCAGGCTCGAGAACTATGACATAATATTGATAAGCCAACCAGTCCATGGTACTTTGTTATAGCAGCCCGAAACGACTAACAGAAAGAGAGAGATTGTAGGGGAGGAGCAAGCAGGCTTCCTGCATGGCTGAAAAGAACTTACCAGAGACAGAGCTAGAGGTCTGGTCAGATGCCTGGAAGAAGGAAGAGGGAGGTAGAGGAAAGTGCATTACTCATGGTAAAGGAAGGTGAGAAATCCCCAGTCTTGGGATGGGTGGGTGGGTCTCCAAAGAACTGATGAAGCTGGACAAGTGGAAAGTTCAGCTGACTACTCCTGCTACAGTCAGAGTACCACGCCAGTTCTTGAGAGTTCTTGTCCAGTGAGAACCTTTTGCTACTGCTTTAGCTATTCTCACTTGCTCTGTTGCAAACCTGGAAGTGTCAGAAGCTCTGAGAAAGGAGGTGTAAAAACACAAAGAGAAGAAACTGACTATTCTCCTTTCCTTGGCTGTAAGTTTCCCAATCTAGAGATGGTCAAAAAGTGGGGAAAAGTTCAAAGTTCTGACTATTAAGTGACACTGAACCTTTTAATTACTCACTGGAGGAACTCAGGTCACTTAACAGTGACCAGAATTACTGGGTTTTTAATCCAGAAACAGGAAAACAAACAAACAAACAAACTAACCCCGATTAATATAAATGGGAGAAAAAAAGTGCTTTATGATTGCATTCCCTGAATCATGCTTGCTCAGTGTAGAGATTACACATGCACTATTTTTATGTGTAATGTTTTAGAAAAAAACACATTTGAATAATGTGTTGATTCAGAGAATCATTGATAGACATATTGACAGCATATTCCAGTTTATGGACCTAGTTATCCCATAATAAAGCCCACATAAACCAACTACTTGATATCATGTTGATCAAATAAAATCATTTTCAACATTAGCACAGGAATATGAACACTGTGTGTATGTGTGTGTGTGTGTGTGTGTGTGTGTGTGTGTGTGTGTATTAATCAGTCTTCTAATAAGATTCTCCTGGTCACTTCTGCAAATACTTGTTGCTATTTGAAAAAGGCATTCACTCTTTTGAACACTGGTGGTTGATTTCTTTCATGCATCCTCATGTAAACAGATGGGGTATATTCAGATGCATATTGGATATATTCAGATGCGTGAGATTTAAAATAGGCCGTTGGGCTTCCCTGGTGGCGCAGTGGTTGAGAGTCCGCCTGCTGATGCGGAGGACACGGGTTCGTGCCCCGGTCTGGGAAGATCCCACATGCCGCGGAGTGGCTGGGCCCGTGAGCCGTGGCCGCTGAGCCTGCGCGTCCGGAGCCTGTGCTCCGCAACGGGAGAGGCCACAGCAGTGAGAGGCCCGCGTACCGCAAAAAAAAAAAAAAAAATAGGCCGTTGAAAGTTGCATTCATGTATGCTTTTGGTGACTTGGAACAGTAACTAGATAATGCAAGTTTATTGTAAGCATCAAAACAGGAGGCTGGGCTCACGCAGTAATCTGTGAATAGGAATTCATTTGACTGAGCCTTGTTGATAAGGAATTTGGATCCAGTCAACTCCAGGGACCCTAGTAGCCACAGTCCTCTAATTTTTACTAAAGGGTTGAACTACCAAAGTGATTTATCTCCCTTTCCATCTGTACTACTTTTTGTTTGCCTTGTTCTTCTCCCAGTACCCACTGCTGTGTTCTCCAATACATTATTCCTCCATTCCTCTTCTAGCCTATGGGGCTAGAATGAAATATAATTGTTTTCCCTTTGGGGGTCAGCGATGTTTGTGACTCTGTCAAGTGCTTATCCCTAGTCTAATCAGATTTGGCCGAGAGTTCTTTAACTTAGAAGAAGCTTAAATGTGACCGGTACATGTTTTATTTCTACTGTATAAGTCACAGAGCCTTTATCATATATATTGTTGAATGAATGACCTATATGTGTGTGCATATGTATATGCATACTAAAGATCATAAGCACATTGCTGAACAGAGTAAAGCATGCTGAAAGCTTCAAAATTTAGTTATGCAATATAAATAATAATAATATAAATAATTATAATAATAATTGAAGTGAATAAACCAATGAGGTTAAGTATATTTTTGAATGCAGGAATGTTGCCTTTTGACAGCTGTAGATGCTGTGAAATGGTGAGAAGAAAAGGAGAAAATGTGGTACTCTAATTATGGTTAATATGGTATCTTTTTTTTATGGAAGGGGCATTATTTTTTTTCTTCTTATAAGTAAAATGTATACAGAAAGTTGGACAAAAATAAAGTAAAAACCACCCATAACCCTACCACCTTTCCCCCCATAATTTTATTCTTTCTTTCTTTCTATCTTTACCTAACAAGAAGCAAAATTGTATTGTACCATGTATATATTTTTTGATATCTGCTTTTGAATTTTTTTCCACTTACAATATATTGAGAACCATTTTTCAAACTAGTAAATACAGAATTGAATCAGTACATTAAAATGCTGCTGGCATTCCCTTATGTAAAGGACATGAATTTATGGAGCCCATTCTTTTTTTTTTTTTTTTTTTTTTTTTTTTTTT
>NW_006782062.1:545023-566753 GCF_000442215.2 Lipotes vexillifer
CCTCTTCCCGTTGCGGAGCACAGGCTCCGGACGCGCAGGCTCAGCGGCCATGGCTCACGGGCCCAGCCGCTCCGCGGCACGTGGGATCTTCCCGGACCGGGGCACGAACCCGCGTCCCCTGCATCGGCAGGCGGACTCCCAACCACTGCGCCACCAGGGAAGCCCGAGCCCATTCTTTATAAATGTACATTTAGTTTGTCTCTACAAACATTTTCATACATAAATCTTTGTGTGCTTATTTAATCATTCCCTTCTGATAAATTCCTGGAAGCAGATCACAGATTCGGGTAGTTGAAATTTGTTTAGTTGTTTGCTTTGTGTTAGTTACCAAATTGCCTTGTAGGGCTGCCAGCCTTCTAGGTCCTCATTATTTTTTTGTTTTGATAGGCCAAAAATAGTGTTGACAAACTTTTATATCTTAATTGACCATTCATATTTCTTTTTGCATGTATGAACCTTTTATAATTTAAAAACATGTTTACTGAATATTGTAGTAGAAAAATAGTCTATTACTTTATGTAATCTTTCTGGATTTTATTTGGTTGATGCATTTTATTTGTTAGCAAATGAACAATAAAATAAAATCCCTAGATTTTTAAAAATTTCTGCATTTGGACAGGGGCAATATTTTTCATCTTTCTCTGGCTTGGTACAAGTAATTAACCATGAGTTGTTATACTGTGAAATGATATTTACAAACATTAAGTAAAACACCACATTTTCTTAGCTGTTGATTAATTCTTCAAAAGTTTAGGAAATGTTATAAATTATCTTCAGTGATTTTTCTCTCCTCTGATCCCACAGGGCTATATTTTTTGCTGTTACACTTTAAAAATGCAAGGCTTGATGATGGTGATACCATCAGCAACTGTTCTCTGGTTTCCAGCTGTACTTTCCAGCCATCTTTCTGCCCCTCCTCTGTCTTGAATTATATTTTGGCTTCTGTCTTTTCTACTGTTTGTGTTTTTTGTTCCTTTCCAATTTCAGTATTTAGAGGGATGAGAGCATGAATGTTGGGAGATACGAAGGCAATAAAGCAACTGGCATTTGAATTGGAGAAAAACATGTAAATGTATTTAAAAAGTGCACATAATTCAATTTATGCAAATGACAGCAAAATGAATTTAACAGTAATAGAGTGATGGTTCCTAAAGGAAGTAATTAGCTATTCTATCATTGATTTCTCCAGATAACAAATGCACATTGTCTTAAATTTAATCACAAAAGGAATATAAAGGATTAGGTTTATTTAATTATCCATAGTATTTTATTGCTCTGGACTTGAAGTAAAGCAACTGCTTCACTCAGTTTCTCAGTGTCATGTAGAGTGACATGAATTCTCTTAAATGTCTGGCTCAACTCAGATAAAAGCTTATGCCTTTCACAATTCTTAGGCATTTGTCTAGAACAAGAGCAGCACCCACCAATAAGATGAATGAGGATTATTGACAGAGGGTCTTTGAGTGCAATGGCCACCTTCGCAATCCTAGGCATTCTTTGAGGGTGGCTCAGGTGCCTCAGTGAAAGCCTGAGTCCTAACCACTGGACCCCAGGGAATTCCCATGATTCCCTTTTTTGATCTCCCACCAATTGAGTTCTCTCTTTCCTTGAAACTCTCAGTACTTCATTTTCTCTCTCTTTGTTGACATCAGCTACCTTCTACCTTGCAGTGGAGAAAGAACTATGCATCTGGCCCAGTCCTTGAGTCATAGTATGTGGACACTCAGTAAATCTTTATTGCGGGAGACAGTGCACCCAAAATATAAACCTACTATCATTTTTTTAAAAGAAAATATACTTCTGGCTATTCATGTACATTACTGAAATTCAGAATTATATATATATGTATCAGACCTTTGCCTTTTTAACATATTTTGTGTACATTCTCATAGCATGTGCTAAAAAGTTGATTTTGAAGGTAGAGGATTTTCTTTTCTCTAATGAAAACATGTGTTGTGTGTCTGCTGTATACCAGGCACTCTGCCAGTCACTCAACAGGTTTTAATGATATTCTGTTTAATCTAGAGAGCATTTCCTTTCTATAAAGAAGAAATGAAAGTAAAAATTGCACAGAAAGGTACTTCTATGATCACAAGTTTGATGGAGGTGCAAAGTAGATTCCCTCACAGATCTTTTCATGCCCTGCCAGTGTCAGGAAAGGGTTGTCTCAGACGAGGTCCAGTTCAGCCTGAAGGCTTGATTTATTCCTTTTCAGTGGTCAAGTAGAATCAAAGGGTTCTCCCCGCAACTTCTCCCTTTCGCCCCACCCTATCCTTCATCTCTTGCCCTCTCCCTGCTCCCTACGCACACACATTATTTTATCCTCGAGGTTATATACTATGATTAGGTTACTTACTTTCCTAGTAAGCAAATTTTCTTTATCTTTTTCATCAAATCTCTCTCTCTTGTGAAACACCAGGAGTAAGTTAGATTGTTAAGGATCGAAATGCAGGAACTCTTAGTTTTTCAAATTCGGTTTTGTCTTAATGGGAGGAATATATTTTACATAATGAAAGGACTCTTTTGCAGTGATGGTCAGTGAAATATTTTTGTTAGCTATATCAAGGTCATCTGCCCTTACTGGCTGCCTATCCTGAAACTGCTCAACCTTAAGGCTCATCACATTTTTCTTGTATCTTTCCTGCATTGACTGTAATAGTCGTTTTCATCATTCACTTCTTGATCTTATTCATTCCAAAAAAGGAACAAGATCAGTCAGATGTAGTACAAGGGAATAAATAAACCATTTCCTTTGAGGATCAAGTATGTCAGTTTCCTGTGGATTCACTTGACTTCCCAACACTCTTGCAATAGAAAAGTTGGTAATGATCACATTCAGTAGAGTGAAGTATAGTTAAACATGGAAAGGTTGGGAACTGATTACATACTTCTCTCTTTCATGTTCCTTTTTTTTTTGCGATGTGCGGGCCTCTCACTGCTGTGGCCTCTCCTGTTGCGGAGCACAGGCTCCGGACACGCAGGCTCAGCGGCCATGGCTCAGGGGCCCAGCCGCTCTGCAGCATGTGGGATCTTCCCGGACTGGGGCACGAACCCGTGTCCCCTGCATCGGCAGGCGGACTCTCAACCAGTGTGCCACCAGGGAAGCCCCATGTTCCTTTTGAATGTCAGTGAAATCAAGATTCAAATAGCAGACATGGCCCTTTGAGATTTGCAATTTGAAAATCTCAATCCATGCTTTACAACTTAAGCAAAGTATTTGACAATTGCAGCTAAAAGCATTAATCCCATAATCTTATCAGGCTAGTTTACCAGAGAAAAATTAAAATATATATGAAAAGAGATAATTTGATTTTGTAAACATTGCATAAAGTATTTTATTATAGTTACCTAAAAAAATTTAAATGGATGTTTCTAGCTGATGCAAGAAAAAGTAGATTTGGCTGGTAATTCAGATATTTAAAAATGGATGATGAAAACTTCCTCTCCACTGCCCCCATCTTGGGAAACTATAACAAAATAGATAGGTGATATTATTTCCCAAATGTTAGATGCTTATATAAATACACTGTGATGGTTATTTTTATATATCAACTTGGCTAGGCCACAGTGCACAGATGTTTGGTCAAACATTATTGTAGATATTTCTGTGAAGGTATTTTTTTAAAGATGAGATTAACATTTAAATCAGTAGACTTTGTGTAAAGCAGATTATCTTTAATAATGTGGATGGGTTTCATCCAATCAGTTGAAGGCCTTACTAGAAAAAGACTGACCTCTCAGGAAGAAGAAGAAATTCTACCAGCACACTGAATGCCTTTGGACTTTAACTGCAACTCTTCCCTGAGTCTCCAGCCTACTGGTCTATCTTAACAGATTTTGGACTTGCCAAGCTTCCGCAGTTGCATAAGCTGACTCCTTAAAATAGATATCTCCCTCTCTCTATATATAAATCCTGTTCTCTTTCTCTGGAGAACCCTAACTAATAATACATGCAGATTTAGGAAACTTAAATAAACCAATACAATTTGGCTGTTTTTTTTTTTTTTTTTTTTAACTCTAGAATAACATAGTCAATCTTTAGGGTTAAACTGAATAACATGGAAAATTGATATTGATATTTTTAAAGCCAATGCTCATCATTACCCTTATTTCATTAATTTCAGATCTTATTTTCAATGTAAAATACATTTATAGGATAGAATTTGAAATTACATTCAAAGTGTCTACCAACTATTTCAGATATTTTAAAAATGCTTAATTTTCTCAACTTAGTTTGGTGGTATCAAAATGTAATCAACTTCCCAAGCAAAAATGCTATTTCCAAATTTTACAAGAGTCATTCTTATTTGGAAAAAAAAATGGCATTGAAGTTCCCTTCCCTTTCATTATAACTGGAGCAAATGTATTAACTTTTATATGCCTGATTTGGGAAATCAGTTTCTGTCTTCAATAACTGATTGTGTGTTATAGCTGGGCCCTTTACAAATGAAGTGCACTTCTATTGCTTAAAAATTGCTTTCCTGTGCAACATGATGTAGTAATGGATTAAATCCAAATGAGCCTTATATTCACAATGTCATAATATGTAACTCGTCCCCTGTGGAACTTTTTTATTATCTCATACAAGGTAAGCTAATGTCTTCCTCTCATGACTCACTTCTCAGAAGGGTATGCAGGTTTCAGTATTAGAAATAAAGGAAGAAAACTACAATTTGAGATCAAATTACCTTTTTATAAACTCTTTAAATCAGAGAGGACCTTATCATGTCCCAAAATATGCAAATCAAATTCTGATAGAACAAGAAACAAAAGAAGTCGTTCCAGTTCTGTGGAGTACATTTCTCTGTGAGAGAAAAATGAAACTGAACATTTTGCTTTGTTTCTTCACTGAACAGAAATGTGTGCAGGTGGTTTTTACCTTCAATAAAAATAAAATGTGTGGGCGTTTACTCGCTATTTCTTCACTTGCTTTCATTATATTAACTCTATTCTGTAGGGAACAACTTGTAAAATCAGCTTGTGCCAATATTGTAGTTCAAGCTGCTACAGAGATTTAAAAGTTCTAATTTATTAGCCTGATAATTTTTGTAATTTGATGAAACACATCAGATATTCTCTTATTATAGCTGCCTTCGATGTGTCTGAGTGGCATATCGGAATTTAGCTGGGTATTTCAGAATATGTCTTGCTATTCATATGGGCAAAGAGCAAAGGGAGAAAAATGTTTATTTTAGCCCAGAGGGTGCAGCCAAGATAAATTGTATCAGGTTTTCATAGGCTTTTACTTTTTTACTTTTACTTCTTGTGGCTTCCTATGGGTTTTTCTCTTGGCCTGCATCTTGCTCTTGTGAGCCATAGCTGGATCTGAATCAGTTGCTGCTGGCATACCACATGATAGAGATCTAAGCCTTCATTCTGCCATTCTTATTTAAAGTACAAAACCTAAATACCCATATGATCTGTTTCTCCTGGTTCAAATTTTTAAATTACGTTTCAATCAAAGACTTCAAATAATACACAAAAGTAAGCACATTATCTATTTATATAGAAAAGTACTAGGGAATTAGAGGCAAAATCAAAGCTATACAAGTTGAGACACCTCAACTTTCTAATTTAAGGGTTTGTATTCTTAATCAAAGAAATGGACATTTAGGCAACTTCCTGATGATACATTTATGCTTAACTCTGATTCCCATGTAGAGAGTTTAAGTTGTTAACAGGAGAGCTTGCCTGGTCGCTGATAGCCTGAGCAAACCAACAAACAAAAGTTTGTTGAGTTAGTATTTGCATCCCATTTGTTGTGTGTGTGTGTGTGTGTGTGTGTGTGTGTGTGTTTCCAATCAAACTTTATTATAGATGTCACAAAAGTCAGGTATAGTTTCTTGACATATGGGTACCAAAATCTATTCAAGACACATGGTAATTAGCATATAAACTTGGCTTTATTTTTGTTTAAATAAAACATGCTAGTAAAACATTTTTGCAAGTTCTGTGTAAAACTCTGAACATTTGCAAATAACAGAAAACATGCTTAATAATTTCATACCAAGTCTACAAGTATAGTGTTAGCATAAAAGTGAATATACTTTTAGGCAGCAAATAATATGTTTGATTTTTAAGATGATCCACTTAGAAAGTATTTGCTAGAAATATGTGTTGTGAGAATCTCAGGGTCTTTAAGTGAGGGAGCAATAATGGATATTACTGCTTTGATAAAATACTTGCTTACTTTGCTTCTCCCAAGTCAGATTTAAGAATTTCAACATTCTGAAGAGCTCAAAACATCCTCCCAAATTTTAACAGTGGCTATGGAGAGATCACAGAACTGAAATGAATTGCCTCACTGTTTTGTGTATCAATAGTGAGTTTTGCTAGTGGCGCTTGGATCATCAAAAAAATAAATACATAAAGCATAAAAAATCATAAAATAAAACTAGCCTTGGGAACAACAATGAATTAGCACTTTGTAATCACCAGATTATGTATTTTAATGACTGCCAGTCTGCCAGAAGTGGTAAATAGACCGTCAAGCTGTGAGTAGACTAGTCAGCATATGGTACAGCCACGCACAAGAGAACCATGACTTACTCGGTTGTCTCTTTTATTCAATACTCTATAATGTCTAAATCAAAGTTTCTAATGCATTTTAAAAGATGCAAGTTATAAAAATCTGCAATAGTGTTCTGGATCAGTGAGCACTGTCAGGCTAGATTATAGTTGTGCACAGTCTCTTCTATAACAATATCATGATGAATGGAGAATGACACCAGCTGCCCATTTATCTCCTAAGATTACTGCCTTGATGATATTGATTCTTCCTGTGGATACTTAGACTCAAGATTATAGCCTATGTACAGAGATATAATCAGTTTTGTAAAGTATGCTCTTAATACAGTCTAATTTTTACTTCCCTGGGTAAGAGGTGCTGGTCAATAGCTATCAAGAAAATAAAGTATTGCATATTATAACACTTAAGGATATCCATAATTTAAAATATATTTATTTTGTATCAGTTGAATACTAAACCCAAATTCCTAAATTGTATTCACACATTTATATGGTGGACATTGTTAAGTGTATGTTTACATTGCAGGAGATATCAGGGTACGGACAATTTTAAAATAAGCTGGGCTTCCTGGTTTCAGAAAGCCCAGAGACTACTAGGAGGTAGGAGATGGGAATGTTTGGTGAAATATCTTTGAAGTAAAGTGTGGTATAACAAAGAATTATGGAAATATCTGTGTAATAACTAATAGCAAGGTTTTAAAGAACAGGGATAGATTCACAAAGGGCATGAGTTTTAAAGGAGTTTTCCAGGTGGAAAAAGGGACAAAGAGAGTTCAAGGTGTAAGATAGGAAGGTGCAGAATTATATGGAGTATTTGGAAATGGCCTTTAGTTCTATGTGGCTGAAGTGTAAGGTATGTGGGGGTAAGGTGATTTGACAAAGAGGAAGAGAGATGGAATTGGAAAGGGGAGAAGAGGGGAGAGGAGGAACAGAGAGAGAGAGACAGATACAGGCCACAGTCAGATTATAAAGAACGTTTTATGCCGTCTTAAAATGTTTTGGTTTGTTTTGCTTTATTTCTAACATGACGGTTGAGGAGTCACTTTATGAGATATGTATTTTAAAACAAGAACAGGAAACAATATTGATGCATTATATGAGGAAAATGTTCAACGAGTTTAAGAACATGGGAAGCTGTTGCAAGAATTAAATTTTTTTTTTTTTTCCTGTACGCGAGCCTCTCACTGTTGTGGCCTCTCCCGTTGCGGAGCACAGGCTCCGAACGCGCAGGCTCAGCGGCCATGGTGCACGGGCCCAGCTGCTGCGCGGCATGTGGGATCTTCCCGGACCGGGGCACGAACCCGCGTACCCTGCATCGGCAGGCGGACTCTCAACCACTGCGCCACCAGGGAAGCCCAAGAATTAAATTTATTGCTTGCTTTGCTGTTGAAGGTTGAATCAAAGCAAAGTTCATGGTAACTGAGGCACAGAATGGACTTCCCTGATATTTTAGAGGTAGCATCCAGAGGATTTGCTGCTTTAGCAGTTGACAAAGAAGTAGGGAGCCTGGTCCTTCCAGATTGTACTTTCCTGATTCTGAGGAAAAGATGATTTTAGGTCAGATAGTATTTGTTTTCTATCTTTTTCATGCAGTCACATGACAACCACTTCCTGGGTGCCTATTTTAAATAAAGCCCAAAGCTATGGAATATAATGTAATTACAACCCCTATTCGATGCAATTTTTTCTGGCATTATAAACATGAAAATCCATCAAAATAAATTCTCTAAAAGGTATGGATTTCTAAACAGTGTTTGTAGAAGCATCTGGTCTTCTGTCTTTTGCCATTTATTCATTTGGGACTCGTTTAAGCAGAGAGCTTAATCTTATATAAAAGGGCTGTGTGTTGTTCCACTAAGCTAGTGTTCGTGCAGTTCTAACCAAAATGACAAGAGTGAAGGCCATTAAAAAGTAATGCTTGAAATCGATCAGAGATAATGAAATTGCTTTGGCCCAAGTATTAATCAATTTTAATAATTGTGTGTTATAATTTTTGCAATAAAAAGATGTTATTTTCAATTCAGTTCACTTAAGCTCTGTCTACATGATTGTAACACAACTGGTTGAAAAATGTAGCTGTTTTCAACACCTGTGCAATAATCTGTTTGATTGTTGATGCTTTTCTTTGCAAACTCCAAACAAAAACTAATTTAGCTAATTGGTTGATCAAACTGTTCACACCAACTCTTATTTTGCTATCATATAGATATAACCTTAAAAAGTTAATCTTCAAAGAGCAAAGCTAGTCTGGGTTAATAAAAAATCAGTCATCTAACAAAGGTGTCTTGATTCATAAGTCTTTCAGAAAGCTATAAATTAATTCACTAAAAGAATTATTGATGGAGGTGGGGACAGTCCTTGATTTTCTGATAGTCCCCTTTTTGGCTCAGCTCTTTTGGGTGTTATCCAGCATTCTCAAATGGTTATTAAGAATTAATTCTTTCTGGTTTAGGTTAATATTTTCTCTGATCCTGACTTAAGACTAGTAATAAGGTTGAACCTGTTCACATAGCGCAAGGAAGAGAGTTTTGCCTAAGACCGATCTTGAGGATCTAGCTAAATGCTCATACAAATAGGCAGGTGTGTTAGTGAGGCCTGGTCATCACTCTGCTTATATATACTAACTCGTCTGAGGTTCTTTAACCTTGCGTTTGAACAAAGAAATGGACATTTAGGCAACTTCCTGATGATACATTCATGCTTATTTCACTGCTGTCCTTGGTTACCTCTTGGCCTACAAAGTAAGGGGTAGGAAGCTTCATAACCAGAGCTTGGGGCAAGCTGATGGATAGGGAGAAAAACAGGAACTTACCTTGGTGACCTCTTGCGGACAGGAAAGGAAACACACTTTGATTAGTGGACTCCAGTGGTTACAGCTGTACCTACAGAATGTCCCTCCTGATTCAGAAAGCTGAGGGGCGCCCTATTCTATGGGACTAGATGGAAATAGTTGTTGTCCTGTGGGCAGGATCCACGTGGTTCCAACATTCAAATAAAGTTCAAACCTACATTTCCATTAACATCACAGTTTTGTTTATGGTTTGGGGCTGAAAGGCTTTTAATCTTTTATTTAGCAATTTGGGCACCCTTCCCTATGTTGGGCCTTGTACCACAGAACTTCGAGGCAGGACTCAAGGCAGGCTTTTTGAGCTTGCCCTCTGGCCTCAGTTTTGTTGGCCTCTTCAACTTAACTGGAATATACTCTTCTCCTTACTCTTTTGCAGAATAGAGGCCAGTATTTAGGAGAGACCCTCAGCCTGAAAGACAGGACAAGCCCCTGCTACCTTTCACTCATTTCATTTTGTTGTCTGTGATCCCTGTGTTTGCTTCCAATTCTTTCCTTACTGTCACAGTGGAGACATGTTGCAGTAGTTGAAAGGAAATAAGAATAAAAAAGAATTATGTTGTCCTGAATTGGTAGTTGATTAAACTCAGCTTTGTATCGTTAGAGGAGTTAGGCAATGAAGAGGTGGAACAAACACACCTTGTGAATCCACTTTTACAAAGGATTATTTTGTAATATGACTGTCTATACTGATAGAAACTTGTGTTCATGATCGCCTCAGGACAGAAAGGTGTGCCCATTCTGCACCCTAGTTGATTGCCACTTGGCCACTGCAATCAAAAGTGACAAAGAGGGCTTCCCAGGTGGCGCAGTGGTTGAGAGTCCGCTTGCCGATGCAGGGGACACGGGTTTGTGTCCCGGTCCGGGAAGATCCCACATGCCGCCGTGGAGCGGCTGGGCCCGTGAGCCATGGCCGCTGAGCCTGCGCGTCCGGAGCCTGTGCTCCGCAACGGGAGAGACCACCATAGTGAGAGGCCCGCGTACCGCAAAAAAAAAAAAAAAAAAAAAAAAAAAAAAAAGTGACAAACATATGTGACGGGTTGATTTATGCAGTGGAAAAATTTGATTGTATGGATGAGATTCCTGGATTTCACTTGGCTGTGAACCAAGCATTGCTTTTTTCGCTTACGTCTTATTTTCTATTACATGCTCCTGAAAGGTGTGGTAAGACATCAAAGTATTAAATATATTCTTCTAAATGCTTTTGAATAGGTATGGTGAGACCATCAAATATTATATCCCAGTAAAGGCTGGCTAGAGGGCTTCAATAAGAAAGTTAGCTGGCATCTCATTAGACCAAAAAAAAAAAAAAAAAAAAAATCTTTGAGCAACACTACCTGAGAACAGTTAGAAATTGTAATCTAGTAATAACTTAGGTTATAAATTGGGAGTCTCCTGTTCAATTTGGCTTGCTTCCCTCTGGGGTCTGGGTTTGGCACAGAGCAGCTTTCTCTTTATTATCTCCTCCCCCATGACATTGCCCCCCACATACCATGCACACTTTGTAACATCCAGGTAGAGGAAAATGTATATGGGCGTCTTTTAAAATTATTTTTTCAGTGTTTAAAATAGGAAAGACAAAAATCATTTGGAAAAGCCCTTAAACTAAGAGAAGAATCCAGAATATGGAAATACTTGTTGATTATAAGATGCTCAGACTTTTGAACTGTGCCAGTGACTAATGCAGTTGAGGACTTGTGTTCAAGCTTATGGATGGTGGTACTAATAGATATTAGGGCAATGGTGCCAAGTCATGATTTCTGTCATGAAACCTTTTTAGGTGCTCAGTGCTTGACACAGTGCCTCTCGACACTAGTGTTTGGGTGATCTGCCCAATTAATAATTGTTCTTGACAATGATCTTGATAATATCGTTGTTCCTTGTTGCTGATAGAAAAATGCCCAAATTCCTGAGCACAGCTTCAGAGCATGACCTGGCTCCTTTATCTATTTCTGACTTTCTCTCCCTACCATGGCTTTCAGCTGGGCTACCTGCCATTGTCCAGACGCCCCCTCCTTGTTACTGTCCCTGTGTCCTTGGCTCAAGCTGCTGCCTCTGCTTCAAACGCCCTTGTATCTTTCAAGGGTCCGCTCAAGCATTTCCTCCTCTGAGTACTTTCCAGCCCTTACCAGTTTTCTGTCAAATGGCACTGAACATATTGAATTCTGTGCTCTGACAGTATAGTAGTATTGAGCACTTCAACATTCTTCATTATTGGTTTTGTTTTCTTCTACCAGATTGTGTTTCTTAAGAGTAAGGGCTGTGTAGTATACATTTTTTGTTTGCTTGCTTGCTTTTTGTCTAACAGTGTGATCTTTTTTGTCATAAAAAGACATTTTCTTCCTCTGAAGGAAAGTAAGAAGAACCTGAGACTAACCTCCTAAGGTACTCTGTAAATCAGATTGTAGGTGTCTGTATTGTTCTTGCCCATCTCTTGCTTTAGTGTGTTGATGTCTGTGTGTTTAAGTGGACAGTCCAACTTGATTCCACTCAGTTAAAATACATATTGGACTTCCTTCTCTGTGCAGGGGTCTCTGCCACATTCAATAAACGTACAGAAATGATTAGGGCATAGTTAAATCTTACAGTCTATATATTCTGTTTTTATCTTCAAGGAACAGAAAATTCAGTTAACAGTGGCTCAAGCAAACCAAAAAAGGTACTTGGAACTAGGTGGTGGCTGGTGTTGGTACAGCTACTCAGTGGTGACATCAGGGGCCCAAGCACATTGTAACATTTTTTGCCAACCTCAACACCTTGGCTTTCTTCACCCTCAAGCTTTTCCCTCGTGGTCACAGGAAAGCCACTGCGTATCTAGGCATATATGAAGGAAAAAGGAGGAAAGGCAGCACTAACCACACCAATCACTTTGATCAGGGATAGGGATGTTTTCCCAGAGTCCCTCAGCAAGTCTTCACACTGGCCAGATTTCTGGCATATGGCTTTCCCTAGCTGCAAAGAGGCTTTTCCAGCCTTTTTAGGGAACGGAGAAAGAAAGAAAATAGGGGGAAATGGGTGAGATGTTCGTTAACCAAGAGTGTGGGCCACATATTAGCAGGATGTTAAGACAGGTGTTTAAATGATTATCCTACATAGTAGAATAAGAATGTGTGTCATATGACACAATCCAAACAGGACAATATGGTTGTTCTAAGTATGATGAGATTATAACTGATTAAGGAGAGGGTTGTATCCAGGATAAACTTTATGAAATGTGTTGTCTGATACAGAACTTAAAGGTGGAAACAATTTCAACAAGCATAAAGTATAACAGGCAATATATTGAAGTAAAGGGAGGAGCAGTAAAACTGTATTTAGAAATCAGTCAGTGTGGAGATCAATCTTCAGCTTGCAGAAGTGGGTTTAGTGGGTGAATGAGATAATGGGAAGGAGTAGATTGTATAGGGCAGTGCCGTCCAATACAGCTCTCTGTGGTGAGGGAAATGTTCTGTGTGTGCTGTTCAGTGGGCTAGCCACTAGACACACATGGCTCTTGCACATTGAAATATACTATTGTGACCAAAGAACTGAGTTTTAAATATTTTCAGTTTCACTTTAGCCACATGTGGCTGGTGGTTACCATACTCAACATTACAGGTTAGAGCATTGTGGGCCATTGTAAGTTGAATTTGATTTTTTCCTCTGAGAAAGTTGGAGAAACCATTGGAGGGTATTGAGTAAAGGAGTGACGTAATCCAAACTATGTTTTGACAGGACCACTCTACTATTTTGTTAAAAATAGTGCAAATACGGGATGGAGGCTATTGCTCTAATCCAGGTGGTGGGTGGTGGCTTGTCTTAGTTAGTATAGCATAAGTGCTAGTGGTTTGAAGAGGCAGGATTCTGTGTATATTTTGAAAGTCAAATCAACAGAATTCCCTGACGGATTAGATGTGGGATGTGAGAGAAAAGAAGGAATAGAGAATAACTACATTTGTTAGCCTAATTGGCTAGAAGAATGGAAAATTTCTTAACTGGATTGAGAACGCCAAAAGGAGGCACAGACGTAGAAGAGCAGAAGCTTGGATCTGGAGCCTGGCGAGTTTGAGATGCCTACTAGACATCCGAGAACATATGGTGAATGTATAATTTAGCAGGGTCTAGTTTAGAGGTAAAATTTTTAGAGTTGTTCACATGTTAGTGGTATTTAAAATCATGAGACTCGCTGAGGACACTAAAGGCGTGAGTGTAGGTTGAGAGAGATGATGTGTGTGGACTGAATCTTGAGGCATTCCATCCAGCAGCATTGGCTGAGGCGCACCCCACCCCCACCAAAGAGACTCAGAGGGAAATGCTAGTGACGTAGGAGGAAAACCAAGATAGTCAAGAAGGGTGAAATGTTCAACTCTGTCAAAATGTCTTTGCTATGCATAAGGGAATGAGGCCTGTGACTGAGCATTGGATTTAGCAATGTGGGGTGTGTGTGTATCGGGTATGAGAGTTATCGGTGATGGCAACAAGCATAATTTCTGGGGAGTAGGGGTGACAAAAGCCTGATCAGAGTAGATTAAAGAGAGACTAGAAAAGAGGAATTGGAGATAGGGTAGATTTTTTAAAAAAGGTGATTGATTTAGGGATAAAACGCTATGCTCTAATAAATTCTGATTGTGCAGGATATAGGCTTAATTTGATAGAGGTAAAGGAAGAAAAGTACATTTTAAAGCAGACATAATTCCTTTTATTGGTTCTTGGATCGGCTGAGCTGTCTGACTCACTGCACACAGTATTGGCAGTTTCACTGATTTAGAACTGTCTTATTAAGTTTATCAGCCTATCAAACTGGCATTTCAAAAGTAACTGGATAATTCCATTTTTAAAATTCAGTCTTAATTCAAAGACATGAGAAAGGAAAATATTTTCATTTCAAATGAAGAATTTTAGCTTATTTTCTGAGAAAAAGTAAATAATTATACATCATAATGGGGAGCTTTATTGCAATTAAATGAAAACTATTTTTCCCTCAGCTGTTAAGCAGAGCACTTCATCAAAGAAAACGTATTTAATGCATAAATTTATGAAGTCTCCTAAATTTTACAGATAAAAACATAAATGTTTGCAACTGAAATCTCATAGATATTCTAGACTTATCAAAACTAAAAGAGATTAAATAATTTGCCCAAGGACATTCAACTTGTTTAAGGAACACATTTTTTTTTTTCTTTCTGAGCATCTTGAAAATTGAATGTGAGTTGTTGGTCTTGTTGCAGTATCATGGCTCAATGCTGTGAACATCTAAGGAAGAAAAGTCTTCACTTAACATGTGTCTTAGGAAAGAACAAAGAGTATACTTAATTGAGACTGCTGAAAGAAGCCTGAGGAAACCTAGGGCCATGGCTTGGAGTTTGGCCTTTCTTGAAGGAAATCTCCAGAAATGTTGGTTTGTTGGCCACTGCTAGGGGACACTGTCTTACCCACGTTGTATTCATAGATATGTTCACATATGAACACATTTCTGGGCATCATGGTATGTCATCCAGAAAAGGTAAATATGATAAATAAATTTTCTTCCACTTCATCACCCTCCACCCAAACAAAAAAGCACTTTGGTTGTGGTCGTAGATTGCATCCCAGGCAATCTAAGTGGTATCCCAAATGAGAGAGATATCCTTTTCCTATAAAGTATAAATCAGTAATTTCCAAATAGTCCTGACGTTTACATAGTAAATTCATGAATAATAGAACGATTTAATTTCAGAACTAACATGGGACACCTTTGGACATTATCAGCTATGTTTGCTTGGTCCATAGGAGAACTCCTGCAGATGTGCCAAAGATAGGCCTGTTTCTATTATGTTGTTGACCACAGTATTAATTGAATGTGAAGAGGAAGGAATCTTTTTTGCATTTCTTTTAGGTGGACTGTATTCTTTTTTTAAAAAATATTTATTTATTAATGTATTTGGCTGCATCGGGTCTTAGTTGCGGCACGTCGGATCTTCACTGAGGCATGCGGGATCTTTCGTTGTGGCTCACAGGCTCTGTGTTGTGGCGCAAGGGCTTCTCTCTAGTTGTAGTGTGCAGGCTCTAGAGCACAGAGGCTCAATAGTTGCAGCATGTGGGCTGTCCAGTTGTGGCACGCAGGGGCATGCGGGCTTAGTTGCCCCGCGGCACGTAGGATCTTAGTTCCCAGACCAGGGATTGAACCCGCATCCCCTGCATTGGAAGGCAGATTCTTAACCACTGAACCACCAGGGAAGTCCCTGGACTGTATTCTTAATTGGACTTTTTAGTGACTCTTATCTGGAAATAATATTAAATACTGTTTACATTGTTACATTTATGCCGATTACACTCACTTCAGTAATTTGAGTTATCACGTAAAACTTTTTATACTATGTTTACACTATAAAATAAATATTATGAAAGATATGCAATATAAAAAGATGGAAATAAAAAGAAAACATTAATAATAAAAGTTGTATAATTATGGGTCATCAATTTAATTTTTTATACTTTTATGTGTTTTTCTTTTTTATGCAGTAAGTTTATATTTATAATCATAAAATACATGAATAGAAATAGATTTTGTGTGGGTGCATGTATCTATGACTGTAATCATCCCTCTGCTAGGTGATATAGAAGGCTGTCAGGATTACTGTACTGAATGATAACCTTACATTTTTATTAGCGAACAGAACATCAACACGGGTATATTTTGGAAAATAATTTATAAAATTAATATATTAACTATATTATATTCAAGGTATTTCAATTGGAAAGGAAGTGCTTGCTAGTAAAATTAATTGCAGTCATCTTTTAGAAGGAAAAATGTAGGGTTAACTTAAATGTTTCCAAATTCTTAGATATATTAAGAGTACAGCTGTCTAATTTTTCAAGCTTTAGAATGAATAAAATAATGGTCAGTAGTAAAAGACTGGCTAATTTAAAGAATCATAGGATCATTTAATTAGTATCATTTCCCCAATTTATCCCCCCCCCCCCCCACCTTTTGTATTGCTAGTAGGCAGTTCTAAAGCCTGCCGAGATGTTATCTGTTAGATTTTATTCTGTATTCTCATCATTGCACAAAAGATTGGGAAAATGTCCTATTATATTGTTCATTTGGAAATTTAACAGGTATAGGGGACTACAAGGAGAAATGCAGTTCAATATCAAGATTTAGATATGAATGAATTTTACAGAAAGAAGTGTGAGAGGACTGGCATTCTTTTCCTTGCTTATTATTCTGACCTGTTCATTTCTTTTTTTTGATACTGGTGAGGAGTCTTTCACTTGTACAATTAGTTTTATGAAATGCCATTGATGTCATTCTGAGAGTGTCTTTTTATTTTCAGTAGACCCCCTAGCTATAAAGCTCCAGTGTGTTCTTTGCACTTTGGTTTCTTATTAATTTCTACAGATTCATAGAATGTTAGAACTAGAAGAGCCATTAAATGTCATCAAATCTAGTGCTTTATTTTTAGATGATAGAACCAAAGGTCAGACAGATTAAATTTGCTCATGATCAAACAACTAGTTGACATCATCTTTAGGCATATAATGCAAGTTGTTAATTCCTCAGATAATGACCTATCTGTCATCTGGCTAGTGGTTTTCTGGGTGATTCTGTAGAGTTCTATGCAGTGAAGTTTGTGCACACACACACGTGTTGGCAGTGAGTATGTCTTGTGTGTGTGTGTGCATGGTTTGTCTACAATCACAGTTTACTTCTGTTTTGATTTAGTTTCTTTTCCTCTCATATCTTGTAATATATGCTCGTGTTATTTGACATATCAATAAAGAAACTGGGATTCCTTGGAGAACTATCTTGGACAAATAGCTTCAGGGTTACTTGTAGCCTGTACTTGCCACTTTTCTTTTCCAGCTGCAAAGTTTATTTGTGCACTCATGTTTCTGTTGTGTCTCCTGGAAGTGATGATACTCATCCACATAAGACATACATTTAATTCTCTATGAGTGCCATCAACTTCCCAGCTTCTTTTTTGTTCCCTTTCATGCCTCTTTTGTAGCTCAGAAATGTGCAACAGTTGTCACGTGTTGATCCCATGTATCTGGTATTTTGAGTACATTATTTTTAATCCTCAAACAACTCTGACACCTAAATATTCTTTTCCCCAATTTATAGCATTAGAAGATGTGCTGAGCAAAAAATATAGTGTAGTAAAAAAATACAAGTGTAGCATCCATTTCAGGAATTTATTCAGGTGTCTTGAAGACTTGGTGGGTGGAGTGTTAAATATGGGAGGTAAATACATACTGAAATACTGAGCATGGAAGAACTTAAATTTGATAGTATTGAATATATATCACTGTTCTTAACCATCTTGCCACCTCCACCCTAAGTGAGACCTGAATATCTGTCTATCTTCTTGGTCTTAGTCTATTGCCATATTCGTGGCGCTTTTGAATACTGGTTAAATTTAAGTTCAACATCACGTGTACAGAAAAGGCAGTTCAACTAAGTGCCAAGCCCTAAAGGTGGCCTACCGTAAGAAATTTCAGTCAGAATGACCTTCAAAAGGGGCAAAAACTGAACTCATTAAGTCTTTAAATATGCTTTTTGTCACTGACCCTTATCTCTGTTCTAGTCTGCTATGCTTGCTTTGCTTTCTTCCTGCTAGACTGATTCCAAGGTAATTAACACACACAAAAAATACCTACAAAGGTCTTCATCATAATAAAGCAGAAATCAGTTTAACAAAAGTAATGGTTATCTAGGATGGAACGTATTATAGTTCAAATCTGAAGACATCAAATATAACCTCATAGAGTAAAATGCTGATATTCTACATTAACTGATGATTAAGTTTTGCCCTTTTTGTTTTCTTTTCACATAATTGAGATATAATTATTTCCTTATCTTGTCTGTAGCTCTTCATTTAACAAATAGATGGCCCCTGTCCTACTACTAATGCAAATAATCAGTTTTGTTCAACAAATACTATCCTCAACAGTTTAAACTCCTATCATTACAATCCCCATAAATGTTCTGGAGAGCTGATTTCCCCATTGGGAGGAATGAGTTAATTCTCCGTTAATAAGAATTCTAATAGAGCATCATCATTACCTATGAGAGATTTGTTTCAAAATCATTTAACACACTTGCCAAGAAAATTGATAATTCATTGTGCTGGAAAGATGAATAAGGGCATATATTTCTTTTTACAGTAATGGGAAAATTGTTGAATTTCCTTTGCTAATATCCCTAGGCTCCTCTCAAAAAATGATAGGCACACTACACAGGCATAAACACAGATTTGTATAGTAAGCACAAGTAAATAATCATTACTATAAACCTTGTAGTAGGACTTTTACAGGCATATGATGACTCTTAATAAACAGCCACCATTTTAGCTAATTGCTGGTGAAAAAAATTAGTAATAAAACAATGTATAAATCTCAAAGCCCAAATTCAACTGGTAATGGGAGACCCATAGCAATAAAGTCCAAAACATGGAGATGATAATATCTCTCAGAGCAGGTAACCCTTGGAAGGTTCTATGAACAGTACCTGGAGGATAGAGGGTGTTAACATCAGGGGAAGGTATATGTCTTAATAAGAAATTTGGGGTCAAGGGAATAAGTAGGTATTTATATAATAGCTACCAGAAAAAATTGGCAGTTGGTCTAAGAGTACAATTTTAGGAATCAGACAGAAGTTCAGTCCTGGAGAAAAATGTTAAGAATAAGCTCTGAGAAGCTCATTCTAGCAGACGCTGCTCATTCTAGCAGAGTATTTGTAGACCCAACATTCAAGTATTGGGAGAAGGAACGGGAGTACTTAGCAAAAGCAAGGCTCTGGAAAGCACATCTTGTAGGTTGGGAACCAACGTGAACCAGCTCCTTAGGGTGAGGAGAGGAAAGATCAGGTGAAGTGGACAGAGCCAGAGTGTCAGAGGGGTCAGAGCTCTTGCGTGCTGAAGGAGGCAAAGTAAGGTCATTTTACTTCAAAAGGAACGGAAGACTGAAAAAACACAAAGCCGAGGCAGGATAGAGTCAGGGTGTTGGGCCAAGAGCTTTGAGTTGACCCGAGTGGGGAGGCAGGCAGCTCGGAGGCAGTGTTTAGAATCTTATAGGTATGTGGTGTGTGAGTGTGTCAGCTTACATCGTCATTGGGCATCCCACAATGAGCTGGATAAGCTTAACTGTTCCAGTCCTTTAAACTTCCCCCCAAAAGGACATGAGTTAGGGTGGCACTGAGGCTGCACGTGGCAGATGAGTGGTCCTAGGTGTAGATTAAAGGACTGATTAGGGGACCTAGAGCCAGGCAGCCTGGTGAGAGAGGGGCAGAGACAACTTTCTCTGTTTGTTCTTCTTATTGAAGCCATTTATTATTGAAGACATCGTGATGAACATTTTTTAAGCACTGCCTGAAGAGAAAACTTTTAAATCCAGCTCTTTTCTTTTTTTTGGTCTGGAGGTGCTAAATGGGATTTTCACAGTAATGAGGCTGTTCTTCAAAAATGACCTCATACTTTAAAATTTGCTACCAATTAAAGGCTTGATTGATGTAGGGCAACACTATTTAGCAGATTTCTACTTTCTGAAGAGGTCAGAGTGAATTTTTGTTTGCATAAGTCAATAAAAATGATGAAGTTTGTTTGAAATGATTCATCACATAAGGATTTGGATTTAAAAATAACTCCAGGAAAGCTAATATTATTTTTGGAAAAGAGGTAAACACATCATTGGTGGGCAAAGATAACTGTCCATGTAATGGATTTCTTTCCGTAAATGACTAGTTAAGTTTTTGTTCTGGGAACTATAGAATTCACCAAAATTAAACCTTGTAAGATGGTGAATGGTACGAAAGATTGGCATTTAGTAGTCTTAAGCATGTCTCTTTCTTTCATATTCAAGAAAAATATTTCTCATTACACAGTAATATTCTCCCATTATGGAAAAATTGAGAATGCCTAAGTATGGAAAATAAAAGATATCTTCATCAGTCCCATCACAATATGCCTATCAGTGTTTCTTTTGCACAAGCATGTGTACTTCAAGGAAAAAAATTGCATTTATATTATGTATTATTTTACCCAGTTTATTTAACCTAACTTTATATCATTAGGTTTTTATAACACATTCTTCCTAATTATGGTTTTACTTATTCTTGGTAATTATTATTTATAATGATTGCATAATATACTATAAAGTGACATGCTGTAATTTATTTAACCCCTTCTTATTATATGTGCAAATTAACTCCATTTTTTCCAACCTTATAAGTAACACTTCTATAAATAACCTTGTGCATAAAATATATTTCATATTTAGAATTGTTTCTCTTTTGTTTTTTTAAAATTTTTATTGAAATATAGTTGATTTACAATGTTTTAGTTTCAGGTGTACAGCAAAATGATTCAGTTATACATATATATCTATTCTTTTTTGTATTCTTTTCCATTATAGGTTATTACAAGATATTGAGTGTAGTTCCCTATGCTATACAGTAGGTCCTTGTTGGTTATATATTTTATATATAGTAGTGTGTACAATTGTTTCTTTAGATTCCCACAAGTGGGATTAACATGATAAAAGCTTGACTCAGTTTTTAAATATCTTAATAAATATGTCAAATATCATCTTTCCAAAAGAGTATTTTACCACTTTTTAAATTTTGCCCAGTTAGAAGATAGTTTTTCTTCTTTCTCCAAAAGTCTGCTCATGGTGTAAGAGGCCATGCCTGGGAGATTAAGTTGGCTGGAGATAGTAAAGGGAGTCTCAAGGCAGAGGGTAGAGTGAGAAACAAATGTCATAAGGGAAAGGAAGTCTGAGAGAAGACTGGGATTCAAGAAGCCAAAAGGAGGATGAGGCAGATTGTCACGGTGCCTGTTCTAGAAGACTGGATACAGAGATACACAGACTAAGAGAAATACCCAACAGTGACTCAGTCAATGCTGAGAAAAACTGACATGGGTCATAGGCAATCACCCAGAGATAGAGTCACAATTTCTTGTCCAAAACCTTTGGGGCCAGGTATGTTTTAAATTCAGATGTTTTGAGATTTTTAGGGCTTTTTTTTTCAGATTTACATATCATGGTAGTATAGTATATAACACCCCAATAGAGTTTTGGGAAGCACAGGTAATAAAACATAAATATTTTCGCTGCCAAACATGTAACTCTTGGTTTAAGATACCTTAAGATTCTAAGTAGTCTAATGTCAGTAGAGATGCAGTTTTTCCATCAGATGAATTTACTGCAAAGTTAACAAAAAATGATTTTGGTTTTCAGAGCCTTTTGGATCTAGGAAATATAGATAAATGAATATGAATATATATGGCTATTGGAAGTCTGGGTTTAGAGCTGTGACGCATAAATAGGAAACTCACAGGGCCTAAGATTTTTAAGCTTTTTTTCTAAAAGAAATAATGGGGGTTTTATTTCTCTTTC
>NW_006782062.1:566789-588914 GCF_000442215.2 Lipotes vexillifer
TCTTTCCCTTTGTTTTTTATAAATACTTTTTCAAAGGTCATATAAATTAAGTATTTTACGTATACTTTGTTGTAAGAACTGGAACATTTTTCTCTCTGAATGTTTTTAACCCAATAAGATTAAAAACCTATACAAATTTTACTCTCTGAGAGTCAGGGATATTTTGTCTGAAAAGTCTCCTTGTGGAAATTAGATTTTCCAAGCAAATACTTTGATTAAATATTGAGGAGATATAAACTATCATATTTAGGAAGAAGGTAGATTTACCCTCAGATTTATTCATTTCTTTGGTAATTACTGCTTCTGTTTAAAATATATTCTTGTTCTGATAATCATAAAACAAAATATTGGTGTTGGATATTTGTGTAATACCTGAAAAAGTGACTCAGTGAGAAAAAGAAGTTTGGATTCCTTTCTACTTTGTAATTTGTGTTGTGGAAATGTTCTTTCTTCCCTCTTTATACATAATACAACTTGATCTTTCTTAGGAATACAAAAGTAACCATTATCAGATAAGAAGGATACGAATATATAATCATAAGCCCAGAAGCGGTAATTTCTTTCCTATGTCTCTGCTGTTCTAATAGAGACTTTTCCATCTACATTATTTGCAAATGCTGCATAGATAGTGAATCATAGATCTTCCTTGGGCATCATCTTATATTTCATTTTTCATATTTAGATAATTTTTTCTACCCTAACTCATTCTTTCTATAATTCAGATTCATTACCACTAGCCCTATCTTTATTTGAAACAAAGAGTAGATACTTCTCACCAAATTATATATGTTCTCATGTTTGAAGATTGCATGGGTCTTCAACTCTCATTTCTCCACAGTGAAAAACATTTCTTTAAAAAATTATGCATTTCAAATTATTTCTGTGCTCTTTGTACTTGGGTTAAAGTTAAAGTGGGATCATAAAAGGATTTCAGGTTGTCATGGAGAATAAAGTTGAAATTAGAGTCCATAAGTATGTGGTCTGGATACAGAGGTATACTTACCCAGACTCCCTGTCAAGGAAGGACCACTACCCAGCTTTAGAGAGTGTGTTCAGCACTTGGCCTCCAGTTGTCCGCTCTGTCAGAGTCCGCTTCAGCCGCAGAGTGCTACCTCCCTAATAACCATCTTGAGTGTCCTTGCTTCTGGAGAAGCCATGCTGCAAAATATGGTGATATGAACCTGAGAAGTTTTTCAGCAGCTCTCAATAGGCCAAGTTCAGATATATTAGGCGGACCGCTGCTGCAGTTTGGGGTTCAGGGGTCTTATTAAGCAAGTGAAGCAGAGAAACAACTGAGAATATAGGCAAGATATAATTTCAAGTGTTGGATATGTAGCCTACTTGATCATAGAGGAGAATGTGAAGACAGGAGGTGTCTGAGAGAGAGAGAGAGAGACAGGGAGAGGCAGTCTGGATGATTCCTTAGACTAAAAGTAACAGTGGGCATAACAAAGCCTGATTGAGATATTCAACATGAACTGTTCTAAGAAATATTATACATTTATTTCAATGCAGAAATCTATACATGTCATAAGAAAGTACAGATAAATCTGCTCTGGTGTTTAGAGATATGCGTGCTCAGATTGGGTAACAAATGTGCTGACAAAGTTGATCTGATACCACAATGTTAGGAATATTCATCCTGTTTTCTCTCCCCAGAATTTTCAGTCTAACCAAGCAATTAAATGAAGTAACTTTGACATATTTGTTTAATGGTTTAATGTGCTCTGCTTCCAGAGAGTGTTTATTGTATAACAAGGGACTCCACCTTTTTATGCAAAGGATTAAGGTATTTTAGGCACTGACAGAAGCAGATGAGGAGGTAATTTAGCAAGTTAGGAGAACCTTCACCATCCCTCAGAGAACATTTCGTATATTGCTATTTTCTCTGAAGACTTAAAAGTACGGTGTCCATGAAAACCACCATGGATATTTGCCTTCTTGTCTTCAGTATTTGTTGATGAGTTCCTAAAGTCTTGTTTATTCTTTGACACCCCACACCCCTACCCCAGTGCCCAGTGCAAGGCCACAGCACATATGAAGTTCTCCATCTGTGAATGAAAAATCAATGTTTTGTAGCTGTAGCAAAGTGTTTAGCCTAGTACTATTCTTGTCCTCCCTGAATAAATTTAAACCTTTCTCATGTGTGCATCTAAGTTCTAAAAAATTTCCTGAAATGAATTAAGCAAAATGGCAGTTGCCATTGTTAAACCCAAAGTGCTTTAGATTAACATGTCGTTGATTACGATGTATAACTTTGAGCCAGCCATGTTTTACTTTTAAAATATCATGTATTTGCTTATATATAGAAATACTGCCCTTTTAATATAAACTGAGATCTTGCTACTTACCTTACAAAATATTTTACTTTTAATCCTTTTAACAACCTTATGAAAAGTACTATTATTGTCCTCTTTTACAAATGGGGAAGTTGAGGCATGGAGCTGCGAAGTAATTTGCTTTAGACTTCTAGTAAGAAACAGAACCTGAATTTAAACGCAGGAGTCTACATCCAGAGCCAGTGCCCTTTCCCACTATGCTCTATAGCCTCAATACTTTGTTCAAATTACAGTCTGAATACTTTCTCATAGATTCACTGAACTGCAACCTATGTCAAGTAACATTTGCAGTCTGTCTCATTCAGTATTTTATAGAGACAAGTTGGTTCTATGGATATGTCTTCACTGGATTCTCTGAGGGTGATAAATCTTCTGTTAATGTTTGATTCTCACATGATTTTGGCTACTTGAAAGGTATTTTAACTTGTCAAATTCTATTTGAAGAGAGATATGAATACCTGTCATTAGTAAATCTTTTCATCTGTGCTATAGAATATTTTTTGTACATTGTCATATTTTAACTTTCAATAATGCATGATCATGTATATATTGAAAAGACTTTGTCTTCAAATACTTTTAAGTTGGATAATTATTCTTTCTAGAGGCAATAATACAGGCCATAGAGCTTGGAAGACTTGCCTACAAAAGTCTGACAGTGGACACTACCACGTTATAGTATATAACTTTGGGCAAGGCACCTGCCTCAGTTTCTTACCACAAAAGTATTATACTTACCTTAAAGTATCAAAGCAAAAATTGAATAATTTTACACAAGTGCAGACTCTCATTTTCTATCTCTCTTGTATATTTAATATCTAATCAAGAGTCCATAAATGTTCTCCATCTTTATTTTGTTTGATTTGTATTATTTTTTTACACAGCAGGTTCTTAGTTATCTATTTTATACATATTAGTGTACATATGTCAATCCCAATCTTCCAATTCATCCCACCACAACCACCCTCTGCCTCTGAGCTACGCTCCATGGTGTCCATAAGTTTGTCCTTTACATCTGTGTCTCTATTTCTGCCTTGCAAACTGGTTCATCTGTACCATTCTTCTAGATTCCACATATATGCGTTAATATACAATATTTCTTTTTCTCTTTCTGACTTACTTCGCTCTGTATGATAGTCTCTAGGTCCACCCACGTCTCTGCAAATGACCCAGCTTCGCTCATTTTTATGGCTGACTAATATTCCATTGTATATATGCACCACCTCTTCTTTATCCATTCATCTGTAGATGGGCATTTAGGTTGCATCCATGACCTGGCTCTTGTAAATAGTGCTGCAGTGAACATCGGGGTGCAAGTGTCTTTTTGAATTATGGTTTTCTCTAGGTATATGTCCAGTACTGGGATTGCTGGGTCATATGGTAATTCTATTTTTAGTTTTTTAAGGAACCTCCATACTGTTCTCCATAGTGGCCGTATCAATTTACATTCCCACCAACAGTGCAAGAGGGTTCCCTTTTCTCCACACCCTCTCCAGCATTTGGGGTTTGTAGATTTTCTGATGATGCTCATTCTAACTGGTGTGAGGTGATACCTCATTGAGGTTTTGATTTGCATTTCTCT
The DNA here is from genome assembly GCF_000442215.2 of Lipotes vexillifer. Lineage (NCBI taxonomy): Eukaryota > Metazoa > Chordata > Mammalia > Artiodactyla > Lipotidae > Lipotes > Lipotes vexillifer. The sequence goes on from NW_006782062.1 coordinate 570,708, forward strand.
AATAATTAGTGTTGTGGAGCAGCTTTTCATGTGCCTCTTGGCCATCTGTATGTCTTCTTGGAGAAATGTCTATTTAGGTCTTCTGCCCATGTTTTGATTGGGTTGTATGTTTTTTTGAATATTGAGCTGCCTGAGCTGTTTATTTATTTTGGAGATTAATCCTTTGTCTGTTGATTCATTTGCAAATATTTTCTCCCATTCTGAGGGTTGTCTTTTAGTCTTCTTTGGAGTTTCCTTTGCTGTGCAAAAGCTTTTAAGTTTCATTAGGTCCCATTGTTTATTTTTGTTTTTATTTCCATTACTCTAGGAGGTGGGACAAAAAAGATCCTGCTGTGATTTACATCAAAGAGTGTTCTTCCTGTTTTCCTCTAAGCGTTTTATACTGTCTGGCCTTACATTTAGGTCTTTAATCCATTTTGATTTTATTTTTGTGTATGGTGTTAGGGAGTGTTCTAATTTCTTTCTCTTACGTGTAGCTGTCCAGTTTTCCCAGCACCACTTATTGAAGAGACTGTCTTTTCTCCATGGTATATCCTTGCCTCCTTTGTCATAGATTAGTTGACCATAGGTGCATGGGTTTATCTCTGGGCTTTCTATCCTGTTCCATTGATCTATATTTCTGTTTTTGTGCCGGTACCTTATTGTCTTGATTACTGTAGGTTTGTAGTAGTCTGAAATCAGGGAGTCTGATTCCTCCAGCTCCGTTTTTGCCCCTCAGGACTGCTTTGGTTATTCGGGGTCTTTTGTGTCTCCATACAAATTTTAAGATATTTTTTGTTCTAGGTCTGTAAAAAAAAAAAAATACCACTGGTAATTTGATAGGGATTGCATTGAATCCATAGATTGCTTTGGGTAGTATAGTCATTTTCACAATATTGATTCTTCCAGTCCAAGAACATGGTATATCTCTCCATCTGTTTGTGTCATCTTTGATTTCTTTCATCAGTGTCTTGTTTTCTGAGTACAGGTTTTTACCTCCTTAGGTAGGTTTATTCCTAGGTATTTTATTTTTTTTAATTGCACTGATGAATGGGATTCCTTCTTTAATTTCTCTTTCTGATCTTTCATTGTTAGTGTATAGGAATGCAAGAGATTTCTGTGCCTTAATTTTGTATGCTGCAACTTTACCAAATTCATTGATTAGCTCTAGTAGCTTTCTGGTGGCGTCTATTTTTTTTTTTTTTTTTTTTTTTTTTTTTTTTTTTTTTTTTTTTGGCGCTTCAGGAAAACCCAAAAGCCAGAGAAGAGCACGGAGGTGGTCACCACTGCATGTGAACAATAAGGTGGAGAGAAGAGAATGGTGGTAATCTGCACAGGCAACTGGAGGACTGACTCTCAACCACTGAGCCACCAGGGAAGCCCTCTGGTGGCATCTTTAGGATTCTCTATGTATAGTATCATGTCATCAGCCAACAGTAACAGTTTTACTTCTTTTCCAGTTTGTATTCCTTTTATTTCTTTCTCTTCTTTGATGGCCATGGCTAGGAATTCCAAAACTATGGTGAATAATGGTGGCAAGAGTGGACATCCTTGTCTTGTTCTTTATCTTATAGGAAGTGCTTTCAGTTTTTCACCATTGAGAATGATGTTTGCTGTGAGTTAGTCATATATAGCCTTTATTTTGTTGAGGTAGGTTCCCTCTATGCTCACTTTCTGGAGAGTTTTTATCATAAGTGGGTGTTGAATTTTGTCTAAAGCTTTTTCTGCATCTATTGAGATGATCATACGGTTTTTATTCTTCAGTTTGTTAATATGGTGTATCATGTTGATTGATTTGTGTATATTGAAGAATCCTCGCATCCCTGCGATAAACCCCACTTGATCATGGTGTATGATCCTTTTAATGTGCTGTTGGATTCTGTTTGCTAGTATTTTGTTGAGGATTTTTGCTTCTATATCCATGAGTGATATTGGTCTATAATTTTCTTTTTTTGTAGTATCCCTGTCTGGTTTTGATATCAGGGTGATAGTGGCCTCGTAGAATGAGTTTAGGAGTGTTCCTTCCTCTGCAACTTTTTGGAAGAGTTTGAGAAGGATGGGTGTTAGCTCTTCTCTAAATGTTTGATAGAACTCACCTGTGAAGCCATCTAGTCCTGGACTTCTGTTTGTTGGAAGAATTTTAATCACAGTTTCAAGTTCATTACTTGTGATTGGTCTGTTCATATTTTCTGTTTCTTCCTGGTTCAGTCTTGGAAGGTTATACATTTCTTAGAATTTGTCCATTTCTTCCAGGTTGTCCATTTTATTGGCATAGAGTTTCTTGTAGCAGTCTTTTATGATGTTTTGTATTTCTGCGGTGTCCATTGTAACTTCTCCTTTTTCATTTCTAATTTGATTTATTTGAGTCCTCTCCCTCTTTTTCTTGATGAGTCTGGCTAAAGGTTTATCAATTTTGTTTATCTTCTCAAAGAACCAGCTTTTTGTTTTATTGATCTTTGCTATTGTTTTCTTTGTTTCTGTTTCATTTATTTCTGCTTTGATCTTTATGATTTCTTTCCCTCTACCCACTTTGGGTTTTGTTTGTTCTTCGTTCTCTAGTTCCTTTAGGTGTAAGGTTTTGTGTTTGTTTATTTTTTTTTAATTTATTTTTTTTTGTTTTTTAATTCAAGGTTTTCTCTTACTTGCAGACAAAGCACAGCATTCTTCTCTCAGAACATCACTAGCCAGGGTGTTGAGAATTAACTCAGCTGAGTGGCTTTACACTCCCAGACTACATCATATGAAATACATCATATGAAATGTTAGTTCAAGGTGTGTGTGGACACAGTGTTTAACTGCTGCAGCAGCAGAATGTTAAGGCAACATCAGAGCACAGAGCTGTTTATTTGACATGTTTTTTGTTTCTTGAAGTAAGATTGTATTGCTGTAAACTTCCCTCTTAGAACTGCTTTTGCTGCATCCCATAGGTTTTGGATCACTGTGTTTTTGTTGTCATTTGTCTCTAGGTATTTTTTGATTTCCTCTTTGATTTCTTCAGTTGTCTCTTGGTTATTTAGTAACGTATTGTTTAGCTTCAATGTGTTTGTGGTTTTTACGTTTTTTTCCCTGTAATTTATTGCTAATCTCATAGCATTGTGGTAGGAAAAGATGCTTGATATGATTTCAATTTTCTTAAATTTACCAAGGCTTGATTTGTGACCCAAGATGTGATCTATCCTGGCTAATGTTCTGTATGCACTTGAGAACAAAGTATAATCTGCTGTTTTTGGATGGAATGTCCTGTTAGTAACAGTTAATTCTATCTGGTCTATTGTGTCATTTAAAGCTTGTTTTTCCTTATTAATTTTCTGTATGGATGATCTGTCCATTGGTGTAAGTGAGATGTTAAAGTCCCCCACTATTACTGTGTTACTGTTGATTTCCTCTTTTATAGCTGTCAGCAGCAGTCTTATGTCTTGAGGTGCTCCTATGTTGGGTGCATATATATTTATAAATATTATAAATAAATATTATATCTTTATAAATATTATATCTTTTTCTTGGATTGATCCCTTGATGATTATGTAGTGTCCTTCCCTGTCTCTTGTAACATTCTTTATTTTAAAGTCTATTTTATCTGATATGAGTATTGCTATTCCAGCTTTCTTTTGTTTTCCATCCCCTCACTTTTTCTCTGTATGTTTCCCTAGGTCTGAAGTGGGTCTCTTATAGACAGTATATATACAGGCCTTGTTTTTGTATGCATTCAGCAAGCCTGTGTCTTTTGGTTGCAGCATTTAATCCATTCACATTTAAGGTAGTTATCAATATGTATTCCTATTACCATTTTCTTTTTTCTTTTTTTTTTTTTTAACATCTTTATTGGGGTATAATTGCTTTACAATGGTGTGTTAGTTTCTGCTTTATAACAGAGTGAGTCAGTTATACATATATATATGTTCCCATATCTCTTCCCTCTTTGTCTCCCTCCCTCCCACCCTCCCTATCCCACCCCTCCAGACAGCCACAAAGAACCGAGCCGGTTTCCCTGTGCCATGCGGCTGCTTCCCACTGGCTATCTACCTTACGTTTGTTAGTATATATATGTCCATGTCTCTCTCTCGCCCTAACACACCTCACCCTTCCCCCTCCCCATATCCTCAAGTCTGTTCTCCAGTAGGTCTCTGTCTTTATTCCTGTTTTACCCCTAGGTTCTTCATAACATTTTTTTTTCTTAAATTCCATATATATGTGTTAGCATACGGTATTTGTCCTTCTCTTTCTGACTTACTTCACTCTGTATGACAGACTCTAGATCTATCCACCTCATTACAAATAGCTCAATTTCGTTTCTTTTTATGGCTGAGTAATATTCCATTGTATATATGTGCCACATCTTCTTTATCCATTCATCCGACGACGGGCACTTAGGTTGTTTCCATCTCCGGGCTATTGTAAATAGAGCTGCAATGAACATTTTGGTACATGACTCTTTCTGAATTCTGGTTTCCTCAGGGTATATACCTAGTAGTGGGATTGCTGGGTCATATGGTAGTTCTATTTGTAGTTTTTTAAGGAACCTCCATACTGTTCTCCATAGTGGCTGAACCAATTCACATTCCCACCAGCAGTGCAAGAGTGTTCCCTTTTCTCCACACCCTCTCCAGCATTTATTGTTTCTAGATTTTTTGATGATGGCCATTCTGACTGGTGTGAGATGATATCTCATTGTAGTTTTGATTTGCATTTCTCTAATGATTAATGATGTTGAGCATTCTTTCATGTGTTTGTTGGCAGTCTGTATATCTTCTTTGGAGAAATGTCTATTTAGGTCTTCTGCCCATTTTTGGATTGGGTTGTTTATTTTTTTGTTATTGAGCTGCATGAGCTGCCTGTAAATTTTAGAGATTAATCCTTTGTCAGTTGATTCATTTGCAAATATTTTCTCCCATTCTGAGGGCTGTCTTTTGGTCTTGTTTATGGTTTCCTTTGCTGTGCAAAAGCTTTGAAGTTTCATTAGGTCCCATTTGTTTATTTTTGTTTTTATCTCCATTACTCTAGGAGATGGGTCAAGAAGGATCTTGCTGTGATTTATGTCATAGAGTGTTCTGCCTATGTTTTCCTCTAAGAGTTTGATAGTTTCTGGCCTTACATTTAGGTCTTTAATCCATTTTGAGCTTATTTTTGTGTATGGTGTTAGGGAGTGATCTAATCTCATACTTTTACATGTACCTATCCAATTTTCCCAGCACCACTTATTGAAGAGGCTGTCCTTTCTCCACTGTATATTCCTGCCACCTTTATCAAAGATAAGGTGACCATATGTGCATGGGTTTATCTCTGGGCTTTCTATCCTATTCCATTGATCTATCTTTCTGTTTTTGTGCCAGTACCATACTGTCTTGATTACTGTAGCTTTGTAGTATAGTCTGAAGTCAGGCAGCCTGATTCCTCCAGCTCCATTTTTTGTTCTCAAGATTGCTTTGGCTATTCGGGGTCTTTTGTGTTTCCATACAAATTGTGAAATTTTTTGTTCTAGTTCTGTGAAAAATGCCAGTGGTAGTTTGATAGGGATTGCATTGAATCTATAGATTGCTTTGGGAAGTAGAGTCATTTTCACAATGTTGATTCTTCCAATCCAAGAACATGGTATATCTCTCCATCTGTTTGTATCATCTTTAATTTCTTTCATCAGTGTCTTATAATTTTCTGCATACAGGTCTTTTGTCTCCTTAGGTAGGTTTATTCCTAGATATTTTATTCTTTTTGTTGCAATGGTAAATGGGAGTGTTTTCTTGATTTCACTTTCAGATTTTTCATCATTAGTATATAGGAATGCCAGAGATTTCTGTGCATTAATTTTGTATCCTGCTACTTTACCAAATTCATTGATTAGCTCTAGTAGTTTTCTGGTAGCATCTTTAGGATTCTCTATGTATAGTATCATGTCATCTGCAAACAGTGACAGCTTTACTTCTTCTTTTCCGATTTGGATTCCTTTTATTTCCTTTTCTTCTCTGATTGCTGTGGCTAAAACTTCCAAAACTATGTTGAATAAGAGTGGTGAGAGTGGGCAACCTTGTCTTGTTCCTGACCTTAGTGGAAATGCTTTCAGTTTTTCGCCATTGAGGATGATGTTGGCTGTGGGCTTGTCATATACGGCCTTTATTATATTGAGGAAAGTTCCCTCTACACCTACTTTCTGCAGGGTTTTTATCATAAATGGGTGTTGAATTTTGTCAAAAGCTTTCTCTGCATCTATTGAGATGATCATATGGTTTTTCTCCTTCAATTTGTTAATATGGTTAATCACATTGATAGATTTGCGTATATTGAAGAATCCTTGCATTCCTGGAATAAACCCCACTTGATCATGGTGTATGATCCTTTTAATGTGCTGTTGGATTCTGTTTGCTAGTATTTTGTTGAGGATTTTTGCATCTATGTTCATCAGTGATATTGGCCTGTAGTTTTCTTTCTTTGTGACATCCTTGTCTGGTTTTGGTATCAAGGTGATGGTGGCCTCGTAGAATGAGTTTGGGAGTGTTCCTCCCTCTGCTATATTTTGGAAGAGTTTGAGAAGAATAGGTGTTAGCTCTTCTCTAAATGTTTGATAGAATTCGCCTGTGAAGCCATCTGGTCCTGGGCTTTTGTTTGTTGGAAGATTTTTAATCACAGTTTCAATTTCAGTGTTTGTGATTGGTCTGTTCATATTTTCTATTTCTTCCTGATTCAGTCTTGGCAGTTTGTGCATTTCTAAGAATTTGTCCATTTCTTCCAGATTGTCCATTTTATTGGCATAGAGTTGCTTGTAGTAATCCCTCATGATTTTTTGTATTTCTGCAGTGTCAGTTGTTACTTCTCCTTTTTCATTTCTGATTCTATTGATTTGAGTCTTCTCCCTTATTTTCTTGATGAGTCTGGCTAATGGTTTATCAATTTTGTTAATCTTCTCAAAGAACCAGCTTTTAGTTTTATTGATCTTTGCTATTGTTTCCTTCATTTCTTTTTCATTTATTTCTGATCTGATTTTTATGATTTCTTTCCTTCTGCTAACTCTGGGGTTTTTTTGTTCTTCTTTCTCTAATTGCTTGAGGTGCAAGGTTAGGTTGTTTATTCGAGATGTTTCCTGCTTCTTAAGGTGGGCTTGTATTGCTATAAACTTCCCTCTTAGAACTGCTTTTGCTGCATCCCATAGGTTTTGGGTCGTTGTATCTCCATTGTCATTTGTTTCTAGGTATTTTTTAATTTCCTCTTTGATTTCTTCAGTGATCACTTCGTTACTAAGTAGTGTATTGTTTAGCCTCCATGTGTTTGTATTTTTTACTGCTCTTTTCCTATAATTGATATCTAATCTCATGGCGTTGTGGTCGGAAAAGATACTTGATATAATTTCAATTTTCTTAAATTTACCAAGGCTTGATTTGTGACCCAAGATATGATCTATCCTGGAGAATGTTCCATGAGCACTTGAGAAAAATGTGTATTCTGTTGTTTTTGGATGGAGTGTCCTATAAATATCAATTAAGTCCATCCTGTTTAATGTATCATTTAAAGCTTGTGTTTCCTTATTTATTTTCATTTTGGATGATCTGTCCATTGGTGAAAGTGGGGTGTTGAAGTCCCCTACTATGAATGTGTTACTGTCGATTTCCCCTTTTATGGCTGCTAGTTTTTGCCTTATGTATTGAGGTGCTCCTATGTTGGGTGCATAAATATTTACAATTGTTATATCTTCTTCTTGGATCGATCCCTTAATCATTATGTAGTGTCCTTCTTTGTCTCTTCTGATAGTCCTTATTTTAAAGTCTATTTTGTCTGATATGAGAATTGCTACTCCAGCTTTCTTTTGGTTTCCATTTGCATGGAATATCTTTTTCCATCCCCTTACTTTCAGTCTGTATGTGTCTCTAGGTCTGAAGTGGGTCTCTTGTAGACAGCATATATATGGGTCTTGTTTTTGTATCCATTCAGCCAATCTGTGTCTTTTGGTGGGAGCATTTAGTCCATTTACATTTAAGGTAATTATCGATATGTATGTTCCTATTCCCATTTTCTAAATTGTTTTGGGTTCGTTATTATAGGACTTTTCCTTCTCTTGTGTTTTTGTCTAGAGAAGTTCCTTTAGCATTTGTTGTAAAGCTGGTTTGGTGGTGCTGAACTCTCTCAGCTTTTGCTTGTCTGTAAAGGTTTTAATTTCTCCATCAAATCTGAATGAGATCCTTGCTGGGTAGAGTAATCTTGGTTGCAGGTTTTTCTCCTTCATCACTTTCAGTATGTCCTGCCACTCCCTTCTGGCTTGTAGAGTTTCTGCTGAGAGATCAGCTGTTAACCTTATGGGGATTCCCTTGTGTGTTATTTGTTGTTTTTCCCTTGCTGCTTTTAATATGCTTTCTTTGTATTTAGTTTTTGACAGTTTGATTAATATGTGTCTTGGCGTATTTCTCCTTGAATTTATCCTGTATGGGACTCTCTGTGCTTCCTGGACTTGATTAACGATTTCCTTTCCCATATTAGGGAAGTTTTCAACTATAATCTCTTCAAATATTTTCTCAGTCCCTTTCTTTTTCTCTTCTTCTTCTGGAACCCCTATAATTCGAATGTTGGTGCGTTTAATGTTGTCCCAGAGGTCTCTGAGACTGTCCTCAGTTCTTTTCATTCTTTTTTCTTTATTCTGCTCTGCAGTAGTTATTTCCACTATTTTATCTTCCAGGTCACTTATCCGTTCTTCTGCCTCATTTATTCTGCTATTGATCCCATCTAGAGTATTTTTCATTTCATTTATTGTGTTGTTCATCATTGTCTGTTTCATCTTTATTTCTTCTAGGTCCTTGTTAACTGCTTCTTGCATTTTGTCCATTCTATTTCCAAGATTTTGGATCATCTTTACTATCATTATTCTGAACTCTTTTTCAGGTAGACTGCCTATTTCCTCTTCATTTGTTAGGTCTGGTGGGTTTTTATCCTGCTCCTTCATCTGCTGTGTGTTTTTCTGTCTTCTCATTTTGCTTATCTTACTGTGATTGGGTTCACCTTTTTGCAGGCTGCAAGTTCGTAGCTCCCGTTGTTTTTGATGTCTGTCTCCAGTGGCTAAGGTTGGTTCAGTGGGTTGTGTAGGCTTCCTGGTGGAGGGGACTAGTGCCTGTGTTGTGGTGTATGAGGCTAGATCTTGTCTCTCTAGTGGGCAGGTCCACGTCTGGTGGTGTGTTTTGGGGTGTCTGTGGACTTATTATGATTTTAGGCAGCCTCTCTGCTAGTGGGTGGGGTTGTGTTCCTGTTTTGCTATATGGTTGGCATAGGTTGTCCAGCAGTGTAGCTTGCTGGTCGTTGAGTGAAGCTGGGTGCTGGTGTTGAGATGGAGATCTCTGGGAGATTTTCGCCGTTTGATATTATGTGGGGCTGGGAGGTCTCTTCTTGACGAGTGTTCTGAAGTTGGCTCTCCCACCTCAGAGGCAGAGTCCTGACTCCTGGCTGGAGCAGCAAGAGCCTTTCATCCACTTGGCTGCTAGTGTTGGAGGGTCTCCCTCAGAGGTGGGTAGTGGCTGTGGCTCACCGTGGGGACAAGGACACTGGCAGCAGAAGTTCTGGGAAGTACTCCTTGGCGTGAGCCCTCCCAGAGTGCACCATTAGCCCCACCAAAGAGCCCAGGTAGGCTCCACTGTTGGGTTGCCTCAGGCCGAATAACCAACCCTATTACCATTTTCTTAATTGTTTTGGGCTTGTATTTGTAGGTCCTTTTCTTCTCATGTGTTTCCCACTTAGAGAAGTTCCTTTAGCATTTGTTGCACAGCTGGTTTGGTGGTGATGAAATCTCTTAGCTTTTGCTTGTCTCTAAAGCTTTTGATTCCTTGGTTGAATCTGAATGAGATCCTTGTTGGGAGACTAATCTCAGTTGTAGGTCCTTCCCTTTCTTCACTTTAAATATATTGTGCCACTCCCTTCTGGCTTGTAGACTTTCTGCTGAGAAATCAGCTGGTAACCTTATGGAAGTGTCCTTGTATGTTGTCATTTTTCCCTTGTTGCCTTTAATAACTTTTCTTTGTTTTTCATTTTTGTCAATTTGATTACTATGTGTCTGGGTGTGTTTCTCCTTGGCTTTTTCCTGCCTGGGACTCTTTGTGCTCTCTGGACTTGGGTGGTGGCTATTTGCTTTCCCATGTTAGGGAAGTTTTCCACTGTAATCTCTTCAAATATTTTCTTAAGTCCTTTCTCTTTCTCTCCTCCTTCTGGGACCCCTATAATGGGAATGTTGGTGTGTTTAATGTTGTCCCAAGAGTCTCTTAGACTGTTCTCATTTCTTTTCATTCTTTTTGCTTTATTCTGCTCCATGGCAGTGAATTCCCCCATTCTGTCTTCCAGGTCATTTATCCATTTTTCTGCCTCAGTTATTCTGCTATTGATTCCTTCTAGTGTAGTTTTCATTTCATTTATTGTATCATTCATCTCTGTTTGTTTGTTCTTCTTCTAGGTCGTTTGCATCTTTTCGATCTTTGCCTCCATTCTTTTTCCAAGATCGTGGATCATCTTCACTGTCATTATTCTGATTTCTTTTTCTGTACGCTTGGCTATCTCCACTTCATTTAATTGTTTTTCTGGAGTTTTATCTTGTTCCTTCATGTGATACTTAGTCCTCTGCCTTTTCATTTTGTCTGTCTTTCTGTGAGTGTGGTTTTCATTCCACAGGCTGCAGGATTGTAGTTCTTTTTGCTTCTGTCTGCCCTCTGGTGGATGAGGCTTTCGTTCTCCATGTCTTAATGCACATAACTATTCCCCTTTGTTAATTCATGCAGAGATAAATTGCATGATATATATTAGACAGTAGCAATTGTTATTCTACTTGAGCCTAAAAATTAATTCTTTGCATTTAAAATGTTTAATCACGGTATGCTTTTTGCCATTTCTGAAAACAGGGTAGTTGCAGAACTGCTAACTCTGTCCTGTACCAGTCATAAACAGTCAACAAAAATGGCATGATTTTGTTTGGCATCTCAATACAGATTTAACATTGAAAGTTCCAGTCATTTAATTGTTAATGTTAGAAAAAATAAAGAGAAAATAATAATCTAGCATTCATTTTAAAGTTCACTTTTGTAGAAAAGCTAATATTGAATAAGGGAGGCCCTTTAAAAATTGGCATATAGATATTACAGAAAATAATTCATTAAATCCCAAAGTACCTGTAAATAGAATAGTGTCTAGCAGAGTTTGGGGAATAAATGTATTAACCTCAAAGCTGGTGTTCCCTCTACCATACCATGCTATCTTGCTCTGCACAATAGATATTATTGGAGAAAAAGTAGTGTTTTTTTCTTCTGTCTTCATGAAAAATTGAATGAAAGGAAGTTTTCCTAAATTTTCATTAGGAGAAACTAAGCAAATTCATAAAGGAGAACTTTAAAATAGAGCTTAAGATATTTTTTTTTAATTGGGGTATAGTTGTTTGACAATGTTGTGTTAATTTCTACTGTATAGCAACGTGAAGTAGAGTTCCCTGCGCTATACAGCAGGTTCTTATGACTTATCTATTTTATACATATTAGTATATATATGTCAATCCCAATCTCCCAGTTCATCCCACCAACCCCCCCCCACAAGATAATTTAAAAGAATAAGAAAAACGTTAGATCTTGGAGATGATATTTTTCAAATTATTCTATTTAATTTCTTCTTGGGTTATTAAAGAAGACTTATAAAAGAGTATCTTTCTTGAATGGTGTAACCAACAATCATCCAGCATGGCATGCTTTTACAAGTTAGGATTAATTCTAAGTAGCAGCTTCATGGAACTTTAAAGTATGCAGAGTTGAAAGGGAGAAATAGAGTCTAGGTTAATTAAGCTTCATTCTTGTAATTTAAAGGTAGCAGCTTTACAAAGCCTCCAATCTAAGATTGGTTATTGTAGACAAAGTCAGTCCATCAATGGATACATCAAAGATATGTATAAGTCGATTTGAGCCTGTGTGTGTTTACTTTTCCTTCTGATTATAAAATTAGTGCATACTAGCTGTAAAAACTATTTATATGGAGAAAATGTAAAGAATAAGAGCAAAATCCTCTCATGATTGCATAATTCAGAGATAGCAACTATTAGCACATTTGACTATTTCCTCTGTTTATTCTTAATAAATGTAATCCCCACATGCAGAATCATGCTATACACAGAATTGAGCATGCTGCTTGTTCTACTTGATTTTTTTTTTTCCTCTGTATTTTTTACTCTCAGATTTACTCTCTAAATCCCTGATTTAATTTTCTCCAGCACCAGTTATGGTATTTAACGTCTCCAATGCTGATTCTAACTTCACTGTGTGTTTTTTGATATCTTGACATTTTTACTCATTTTGAGAAGCACTCTTTGAATCTCAGCCTATGTCTGACTTCATACAAAATTACAAGATTTCAAAGAGACCTTGTAACCTTATACATTTTCAGAACAATAGTTTCAATATTCTTCTTCACTTACTGGTATTAAATCTTTTTTTCTTAAAAAAATCCCTTTTATTTATTTATTTATTTTTGTTATTCACCACCATTCTTTCCTTAATTTGCTGCATTTTTTCATACATGTTAAATTTTAAATCTTTGAATTCATCTTTGGATAGAGAGGAATTTTGGAGGATCTAGTATTTGCCAGTAGGCAGGATATTTGCCTTGGATCCCTTACTGTTCATTTAGTGGTGGCAAAATTTCTGTAGCCAGTATATCCCATGTTTGGATGACTGTGGTAAATCAGTGTCCATTTACCTCCTCTATAACAATATCTGCTGTGCCCATTGACATGCCAACACTCCTTTTATCTACCTGGATTTTTCATTTAGTAAATTGCTCATATCTCTTCAGTTAGAATAAAGACACTTCTGTTTCCCAGTATACCTACTTATTGGTGGCATTCAACAAATATAGACCCACTAACAGATCTAAGTATTAAGGACTTTGAACAGGTTACCTTTAGAATTAACATAGTTTCTATGGGTTTGGAGAGCAGCAGATAAAACTTACCATAAACAAAATGATTTTTTTCTTTCTTTTGATCTTCTTGAGCCTGTATTTATAAAGCTAGCCTCAAAGATAAAGCTCTTTAGACATAGTATGAAGTACATTAGTTCTTGGCTAATTTACTGATAACTAAAGCATTAAATTTTGTATTACTCTGTGAAGATCCTCAGTAGTTTTTCACCTGGATTATTATTGCTATTGCAAAAATGTATAAAATTATTTTGGAAGTAATGATTTACTGTTCTTTATAATTATGGTATTTAAAATACCTTTAAAAATATATTCTAGAACAATCCTCCCTACCATTTCAAAGAATTTTGAATTTGAAGGGAATCCTCTCTTTTGACAAATATAATAAAGTTGCTATTAAACCTCCTTTATATTATTTCAGACCTACAGTTGGAATCAAGTACTGACTGACTCCTGTGGTTGTGGAAATTGTTTTATACGTTTTTGTAGCATACAGATTGGATTAATATAGTATCTGTTTTCGCCTGTATCAGAACTCTCATTGTTGAAAATGTGACACATACATTTAGTAATAAGTATGATTCATGGTTCCCACAAGATAGTGAAAAATCTCACCAGTTGAAGTCTTCCTATTGATTTATTATTATGAACTGTTTTTGAATTTTAAATTTGGTTGATATGTATCTGTTGGCTCTTAACTAATCTGTATACAGATTAAGCAAAATAAACTCAGTTCCACTAAGATTTATTCTAGATAGTTATTAGATCATGAAGAGAGTTTCTGGTCTACCCAGAGATAAGATGACTATGGAAAAGTATGCAAAACTCTGAAATAAGCATCCGGTATCTCCCCGACTTTGGTAGAAGAATGAGTAAATAACAGTACGGTGCTTATTTGAGATTTTAGTCTGAGCTTTCCCCTGTCTGCCCTCTGGTGGGACTACTAATAAGTAACTGGCAAGCTAAAATAATTTAGCTTGTAGTGAGAGGATGCAGTAGAAAAATATAGATAAATCAGAGGTGAAATTAAACTCAGAGTTTGACTTATCTTACTTTATATTGTTGGGCATATCACATGTATTACTAACTATACTGGAAGAAGTAGATTTTGAAGAATGGATGGCTTCAATCATATGAATGAATAGAAAAAATAATTTTAAAAGACCTAAAGTTACTATTTTCCTTCATTGTGTTGTGTGTATGTTTTCCCTGTAGCCACATGATGACAAAATAGTAGTAGGAAAATCAATCAGTTACCTTTTTTGGAAAAAAGAAAACAACTTGTTTTGTTTTTTTTTTTTTGCTTTTTTACTAAATTTAAATAAATTCTGATTTACTGACATCATGTAGATACATAGTCTTCTAAGGTCTGAAATGCATCACTCATTTAATCATAAAAAATGTGCACAAAGTAGCTTCATTTTAATATAGTTTCCAAATTATTTGCAGTTCTTGATAGAAGCACTGATTTTGACTGAGACATTCTTTTAGGAAAAGGTTAACAAATACCTTCCGAAGTAAATTTAGAGTTAAGAAAAGCAGATGTGTCTTTAAATATTAGTGAAACATCAGTATTTTACATTTAATTTCTTCAAATATTTTTATGGTTATCAGTTTTTAATTTAATCAAGTAAAGACAAAAAGTGGAACTGTGGTCTACTATCATTAATTCATAAATTGAAGCCTATTTTAATATCAAAAAGGAAGGAGAATCTCGTTTTAAGAATTGCATCTAATTTTATGATGTGCTTTATTAAAACTCACTGCATCTCAAAATCAACATTTTAATGGCTGCCTAACACCGACTGTATTATGTAACAAACATTTCACAGGCTACCTAAAACGTTAATGTTGCATCTTTTTCTAAAAAAAAAAAAAAGAAAATTTTCTTCCTATTCTTACAGAGTCATTTGGTTAGTTACCATGACAGCAGGATGTCATTTATTTGAGAGAAAATAGTGAAATAATTTGGGTTTATAATTATTTATCTTTTTTTTTTTTTGCGGTACGCGGGCCTCTCACTGCTGTGGCCCCTCCCGCCTCGGAGCACAGGCTCCGGCCGCAGATTCAGCGGTCACGGCTCACGGGCCCAGCCGCTCCGCGGCATGTGGGATCTTCCCAGACCGGGGCACGAATCCCCGTCCCCTGCATCGGCAGGTGCACTCTCAACCACTGCGCCACCAGGGAAGCCCTATTTATCATTTTTTATTAGTGATGTTAAATGTTTGAGTTTATATTCCGTCCATTTAAAACAAAGCTATAAAAGTGTTTATCCGTAGCCCCAAAGTAGTAGCTTGAACCTGAACAGATTCAATCCATCACTAGAGAAAACCATGTCTTCCTTTTGAAACTGGATTAGTGTGGTCTGGTACTTAAAATCTTGGACTTCAGAAAGCCACCTGCTTTTGCTGAGGTATTCAGAAGAAGATTCTTGGAAGCTAGACAGGCTTGTGCAGTGCTCAAACCCATTGCTTACGTGTTTGACAGGAACATCTGGTAGCACAGATGCTTAATTCTAGAGAGCCATAATTATTTTGAGAGAAGGGAAAAGTTGTCTTACACAGTTATTATCATGCTCTGACCGCAGGTATTAGAAAGAGGCAATCATTTTGTACTTCCCTGCCAGCATATGTTTTCTCAGTTTTGGAGATGAAATTTCTAGATCATATACAACAATGAGATTAAGAACCATTGTGTGTTTTTAAGCAATAGAAAGTTTTCAAAAGAGCATAAAGATGTGATGGAAATGTTTTGTTGTCTCCAAGTGCCTGTTCCAAAGCCATTGAGCAAGGTGCCAAAAATTCAAAGGCTAGCCTTTTCAAAGAGAAGTTGATGACAGTAACCTCTCTTGGTTTCGCACTCTATCCTGGAGCCACTCGTAAATGAGGCTGTCAGATTTTGTACCAATGAAAGGAGTTTGTCCTAGCTTTGTTTATCTCTGCTGTTAAGAATCCCCTTTCCCCATTTTTCTCTTTCTCTGAGACAGATTATTATTTAAAAGGATATGACAGATGCCAGTGCAGCTATATGTTGTTTGTCTTTTAGAAGCAATATGTTGTATACTGAGTGTGCCCACAAATATAGTGGTCTGGATTCACTTGGTAACCTTCACCTCCAGGACTCAGAAAGTGAGATTTGTCATTTGGTATCATAGTAACCAGTTTAGATAGCCTGCCTTAATTTGCATCTGTTTGCCAGAGTTAAAGGGAACAGTAATGGTCATTTTTAAGGACTCTAAAGATGAACAGAGTGGGCACATACAGACTTTACTTCTCTGCTGCTCACTCAGGAAATCTGAATAAAAGGCTGCCATTCATCCATTTATACATTCTTTGCTTCATCAAATATTAGTGATAGCCTACACTGTATAAGGTGTTCTGGTAGGTGCCAAATATACATCAGTGAATGAAACTGACATAATCCCTGCCCTCCTGTAGTTGACAGGTTAGTCATAGGAGTTATAAATTCAAACGCCTTCAGGGCCAAGTAAATAAAGAAAATGAGGGAAGCTGTGAATAAAAGCTTATAATTAGTGGTAGAGGCAGTGGCTAAAGGAGAGTGAATATTCTACTGGACAGAATTCAAATTCAAAATTTATTTAAACATTGAGGCATCCCTTAAAAAAAGAGACACACCTAGGGTCTGAGTAATTTACATGGCTCTCTGCTCCTGAGGTTGAGCTTCTGGTAGTGAATTAGAGTAGGGATGTCCCAGTGACTGTGAGAACTTTGTCTGCATTAGTGAGCTGCTTCTCCCATTTACCACTTATCATGTCATCAGCCATGTGCAGTCAGGGACCTGGAGGAGCCAGGATGAGTTTTCAAGTCCCTAATCACTGAGTAACTATATTATGCCTAGCTGAACAGGCAGCCACCTTAGGCACTGCAGGTCAACCACTGCTTGGTGCCCATGTCGGGCAGGCTGGGCTTGCTGTCTGCTCTGGTCAAATTCATCAGTTCTTGCCTATAGACTGGTTTTCTTTTCTGCCATTAACATCCTATTTATCCTCCTAGACTGGGAATTGTCTTCTAATTCATAGCAGATAGTTTGTTTTCTAAAGGGTGAACTATGCTGAGACTACTTTAATGTGGATGTAGATCTGATTATCTCTAGGTCAGAAATTGCCATACTTTTTTGACTGAGCATCACAGCAAAATAAAAAAAAACTAAAGATAATTGATTACATAGTAATGATTTGACTACACACCTTATGTATACATTATACCACTCTTCCAAATATTGTGTGAATTACAAAACTTATGCAAAAGAATAGAAGTTTTTAAAAGGGTGAAATGTCTTAATATTTTATTTGCACAGTTTAAAAGATTATCATCCATTTGCCTCTCATCAAAGGCTAAAAATTAACAGCAACAATAATATTAACATTTATTGAGTGTTTATTACCTTCTAGACACAGTTAACATCCAACAAATTGAGCAAAGTAATTACCAAGTATGTTTTTTAACTTTAGTATATAATAAAATTGCTAATGTCTATTACCACCATTCTTTTTCATCATTCAACAGATAAAAAGTAATGTTCTCCTTCCAGTTTGTATTTGTTTTTAAGAGCTGATGTCAGTTGAGTAATGCCTTATTTGTCTTCTGGTATAAGCTGGATTTTCTTTGATTAAGAGTTTATAAGTATGGCTATATTATAGAAAGTTATCAGCAGTAATTTCCAAAACTTTGAACAGAAAAATTGGCATATAAGCAACACAGTAAAGATATCTAGATTTCTATAATATACATAGAAACCTTTACCCGTGTTTCTAAGATCATGGAGCTAGTTTTTGTTCTTGTCTCTAACAGATAAACTAAACCTTATACAAATTTATTGCATGATTTGAACCATCAAAATATTGTGACTAAAATGCTAGGATGTCTTTGATGGTTTCCTTCTACAATGGAACCTGAGAAATTAGGACTATAATACTCGTAATATGTGGGTACTTAATTCCTAGGGAAGATTAAAGAGAACTAAAACTGATACATCAAAAATATTATAGAAGTAAAACGAGGATTTGGTAGTGACAGGGGACGTTATACGGATATTCAAGAATTTCTACGTTATATAAAATTCTAACATATCTAAATAGGATCTCAGGTAAGGTCTCTCTTTGAGAAGAGATTTTAGAAAGTACCCAAAAGAGCCATGAGATTTCATTATTAAATAGAAATTACACATTCACAAGTATCAACTTTCTTCCAAGCTTGAGGTGCAAATACACATATATCTCTTATTTTTCCAGTTTATTGTTTGAGAACCCACATGCCTTATTAACAGGAAATATACCACTTAACTTTTAAAGATCTTCCTGCT
>NW_006782062.1:588955-589952 GCF_000442215.2 Lipotes vexillifer
GAACTGCACTAAACCCTAAAGGTTTATACAATTCAAAAGATGTCCAGCTTCTCTGCCAAAATGGGCAAAGAAGTTGCTTTCCTGTACCAGGTCTCGTCAATGTTGAAGACTAGATTGCCCTTCTAACATAGTGTTCCCTGATGCAGTGAGGCTTCCCTCACCTTGAACAATTTCAACCTTAATTCCATGAAAGGACAATTGCATCTTCTCAGTCCAACAGCAGAGGCTGCCCTGTGCTCAGGTCCTCATGGAGGACCCATCTTCATATGCAGCTTTTTTGGTTCACCTATGTAGCTTCGTCGATGGGTGCCAGTCTACCAAAAGGTCACTCTGTCAGCAAAAAAATACTCAAATACTCAAAAAATACTATAAATTTTGTTTCTGTTGCATTATCCCACTAGGGTATGAAAACTGAATCCATTAATTTTAAGCATAATATGGTAAATCATCTGTCTACTCTAGGAAGGTAAATCTTAATTTTCATAGAGGCATCATAATACTATAGTTAAGAACTGAGATTTTAAAAGAGTAATTGTCTGCTACCTACTTGTTGGTGACCTTGAGAAATTTAACCTCTCCATGCCTCTCTTTTCTCATCTGTAAAATGGATATAAAATATTACTTTGTTACTGAGTTGTTATTAGGATTAAGTGAATTAATATATGCAAAGTGTTTAGAGCAGTCCTGGTATATTGTGCTCTAATAATAGCATGTGTTTAATTTCACTGTTAATATCAAAGGCTTTAAAAGTCATTTTTGTATCTGGGTAGTTGAGAAGAAAGGAAAGAAGCTTTGCAATTTGTCATTACATTTATTATATATTTCTGACTTCTGAGGAACAATGTTGGACATCTTTGACACCTAAACTGTGAAGAAATGAGAATGAAGATAAATTAAACAAAATATAACAGAAGGATCAAAGTCCCAGATATCTATTTACCTCTGATGAAAGCCACTCTGTGAGTTAGAGAATTCATAGCAACTCACAGTACTTTCC
>NW_006782062.1:590006-641050 GCF_000442215.2 Lipotes vexillifer
CCTACTTCAAATCCCTGTTATTTTAGAGTTAATATAAGTTCAAAATGAAAAAAGAGCAACGTTTGAGTAACAGTAAAGGGAGGGCATGTCAGAAAGGGGAGTCAACGGTGTATGAGTGAGGAGGAGTCCCTCAGATTTTGTCATCATGGGGATATTACAAATTGCCTACATTCACATGAACTGCAGGATTTTTCAAACCCATCTGAGTCAGTGGTTCTCTATACTGGCTGCACCTAACAAACCCTTGGAGAGGTTTCCAAACATAAGATGCTCTAGCCCCACCTCACATCTCTGGGGCAGTGGGACCTGGGTATCAGGAATTTTTCAAAGTTCCCCAGAGAGTGCAACCAGAGCAGAAAATCACTGAATTATTCCAGGTGTGCCTTGGCTAGTGGGTGCCTACATTTGCAGTAGCTGCAACTATTGCCCCTTTGACACCTGCTTCTTTACCAGGTCTCCACCTGCTTCTCTGAACTTTAGTATCTTTGATTCTTTAAAACTCAAAGTGAAAGAAACAAACCTGGCTAGCTACACACAAGCTACAGAGTCTCGACCACTGCAAAAGTAGTTCAGAAACTTCTGGTAATAAAGGAAGTGGTGATTAATGACAATCTTTATATTAGGAATTAGTTCCTGGTACTTTAAGTGTGTAGCATGTTGTTTTTGATTTTTATTTTTGTTTTTTATACAGCAGGTTCTTATTAGTCATCAATTTTATACACATCAGTGTATACATGTCAATCCCAATCACCCAATTCATCACACCACCATCCCCACCCCTCTGCGGTTTTCCCCCCTTGGTGTCCATATGTTTGTTTTCTACATCTGTGTCTCAACTTCTGCCCTGCAAACCAGCTCATCTGTACCATTTTTCTATGTTCCACACACATGCGTTAATATACGATATTTCTTTTTCTCTTTCTGACTTACTTCACTCTGTATGACAGTCTCTAGATCAACCCACGTCTCAACAAATGACTCCATTTCATTCCTTTTTATGGCTGAGTAATATTCCATTGTATATATGTACCACCTCTTCTTTATCCATTCATCTGTCAATGGGCATTTAGGTTGCTTCAGTGACCTGGCTATTGTAAATAGTGCTGCAGTGAACATTGGGGTGCATGTGTCTTTTTGAATTATGGTTTTCTCTAGGTATATGCCCAGTAGTGGGATTGCTGGGTCATATGGTAATTCTATTTTTAGTTTTTTAAGGAACCTCCATACTATTCTCCATAGTGGCTGGATCAAGTTACATACCCACCAACAGTGCAAGAGGGTTCCCTTTTCTCCACACCCTCTCCAGCATTTGTTGTTTGTAGATTTTCTGATGATGCCCATTCTAACTGGTGTGAGGTGATATATCATTGTAGTTTTGATTTGCATTTCACTAATAATTAGTGATGTTGAGCAGTTTTTCATGTGCTTCTTGGCCATCTGTATGTCTTCTTTGGAGAAATGTCTATTTAGGTCTTCTGCCCATTTTTGGATTGGGTTGTTTGTTTCTTTAATATTGAGCTGCATGAGTTATTTATATATTTTGGAGATTAATTCTTTGTCTGTTGATTCGTTTGCAAATATTTTCTCCCATTCTGAGGGTTGCCTTTTTGTCCTGTTTATTGTTTCCTTTACTATGCAAAAGCTTTTAAGTTTCATTATGTCCCATTTGTTTATTATTTTTTTATTTATTTATTTTTTTAATTAGTGTGAACCATTTAATGAGTTACTCTGTTAATGTGTCTTTGTACTTAAAGACTCATGGAAAGTATTGGGTAGAGAAAGGGACTAACATGCATTCTCTGCCTACTGTGAACCAAGTCCTGTGCTAAGGTTTTTTTTTTTTAACTTCTTTATTGGAGTATAATTGCTTTACAATGGTGTGTTGGTTCCTGCTTTATAACAACATGAAACAGTTTTTATTTCCATTACTCTAGGAGGTGGGTCAAAAAAGATCTTTCTGTGATTTATGTCAAAGAGTGTTCTTCCTATGTGTTCCTCTAAGAGTTTTATAGTGTCCAGTCTTACATTTAGGTCTCAAATCCATTTTGAGTTTATTTTTGTGTATGGTGGTAGGGAGTGTTCTAATTTCATTCTTTTACATGTAGCTGCCCAGTTTTCCCAGCACCACTTATTGAAGAGGCTGTCTTTTCTCCATTGTATATCCTTGCCTCCTTTGTCATAGATTAGTTGACCATAGGTGTGTGGGTTAATCTCTGGGCTTTCTATCTTGTTCCATTGATTTGTTTCTGTTTTTGTGCTCGTACCATATTGTCTTGATTACTGTAGCTTTGTAGTATAGTCTGAAGTCAGGGAGTCTGATTCCTCCAGCTCCGTTTTTTTTCCCTCAAGACTGCTTTGGCTATTTGAGGTCTTTTGTGTCTCCATACAAATTTTAAGATTTTTTGTTCTAGTTCTGTAAAGAATGCATTGGAAATTTGATAGGGATTGCATTGAATCTGTAGATTGCTTTGCGTAATATAGTCATTTTCACAATATTGATTCTTCCAATCCAAGAGTATGGTATATCTCTCCATCTGTTGGTATCATCTTTAATTTCTTTCGTCAGTGTCTTACAGTTCTCTGCATACAGGTCTTTTGTCTCCCTAGGTAGGTTTATTCCTAGGTATTTTATTCTTTTTGTTGCAATGGTAAGTGGGAGTGTTTCCTTAATTTTTCTTTCAGATTTTTCATCATTCGTGTATAGGAATGCAAGAGATTTCTGTGCATTAATTTTGTATCCTGCACCTTTACCAAATTCATTAATTAGCTCTAGTAGTTTTCTGGTGGCATTTTTAGGATTCTCTATGTATACTATCATGTCATCTGCAAACAGTGACAGTTTTACTTCTTCTTTTCCAATTTGTATTGCTTTTATTTCTTTTTCTTCTCTGATTGCTGTGGCTAGGACTTCCGAAACTATGTGGAATAATAGTGGCAAGAGTGGACATCCTTGTCTTGTTCCTGATCCTAGAGGAAATGTTTCAGTTTTTCACCATTGAGCATGATGTTTGCTGTGGGTGTGTCATATATGGCCTTTATTATGTTGAAGTAGGTTCTCACTATGCCCACTTTCTGGAGAGTTTTTATCATAAATGGGTGTTGAATTTTGTCTAAAGCTTTTTTCTGCATCTATTGAGATGATCATATGGTTTTTATTCTTCAGTTTGTTAATATGGCATATCACATTGAATGATTTGTGTATATTGAAGAATCCTTGTATCCCTGGGATATATCCCAATGATCATGGTGTATGATCCTTTTAATGTGTTGTTGGATTCTGTTTGCTAGTATCTTGTTGAGGATTTTTGCATATATATGCATCAGTGATATTGGTCTGCAATTTTCTTTTTTTGTAGTATCTTTGTCTGGTTTTGGTAACAGCGTGATAGTGGCCTCATAGAAAGAGTTTGGGAGTGTTCCATCCTCTGTAATTCTTTGGAAGAGTTTGAGAAGGATGAGTGTTAGCTCTTCTCTAAATGTTTGATAAAATTCACCTGTGAAGCCATCTGGTCCTGGACTTTTGTTTGTTGGAAGATTTTTAATCACAGTTTCAATTTCATTACTTGTGATTGGTCTGTTCATATTTTCTATTTCTTCCTGATTCAGTCTTGGAAGGTTATACCTTTCTAAGAATTTGTCCATTTCTTCCAGGTTGTCCATTTAATTGGCATACAGTTGCTTGTAGTAGCCTTTTAGGGTACTTTGTATTTCTGCGGTGTCTGTTGTAACTTCTCCTTTTTCATTTCTAATTTTATTGATTTGAGTCCCCTCCCTCTTTTTCTTGATGAGTCTGGCTAATGGTTTATCAATTTTGTTTGTCTTCTCAAAGAACCAGCTTTTAGTTTTATTGATCTTTGCTATTTTTTTCTTTGTTTCTATTTCATTTATTTCTGCTCTGATCTTTATGATTTCTTTCCTTCTGCTAACTTTGGGTTTTGTTTGTTCTTCTTTTTCTAGTTCCTTTATGTGTAAGGTTAGATTGTTTATTTTAGATTTTTCTCTTTTCTTGAGGTAGGCTTGTATAGCTATAAACTTCCCTCTTAGAACTGCTTTTGCTGCATCCCAGAGGTTTTGGATCGTCTTGTTTTCATTGTCATTTCTCTCTATGTATTTTTTTTATTTCCCCTTTGATTTCTTCAGTTATCCCTTGGTTATTTACTAACATATTGTTTAGCCTCCATGTGTTTGTGTTTTTTGCGTGTTTTTTCCTTGTAATTTATTTCTAATCTCATAGCGTTGTGGTCAGAAAGGATGCTTGATATGATTTCAATTTTCTTAAATTTACTGAGGCTTGATTTGTGAACCAAGATGTGATCTGTCCTGGAGAATGTTCTGTGCGCACTTGAGAAGAAAGTGCTGTTTTTGGATGGAACGCCCTATAAACGTCAATTAAATCTATCTGGTATATTGTGTCATTTAAAGCTTCTGTTTCCTTATTTATTTTCATTTTAGATGATCTGTCCATTGGTGTAAGTGAGGTGTTAAAGTCCCCCACTATTATTGTGTTACTGTCGATTTACTCTTTTATAGCTGTTAGCAGTGGCCTTATGTATTGAGATGCTCCTATGTTGGGTGTGTATATATATTTACAATTGTTATGTCTTCTTCTTGGATTGATCCCTTGATCATTATGTAGTGTCCTTCTTTGTCTCTTGTAACATTCTTTATTTTAAAGTCTATTTTATCTGATATGAGTATTGCCACTCCAGCTTTCTTTTGATTTCCATTTGCATGGAATATCTTTTTCCATCCCCTCACTTTCAGTCTGTATGTGTCCCTAGGTATGAAGTGGGTCTCTTGTAGACAGCATATATATGGGTCTTGTTTTTGTATCCATTTGGCGAGTCTGTGTCTTTTGGTTGGAGCACTTAATCCAGTCACATGTAAGGTAATTATCAATATGTGTATTCCTATGACCATTTTTCTTCATTGTTTTGGGCTTGTTTTTGTAGGTCCTTTTCTTCTCTTGTGTTTCCCACTTAGAGAAGTTCCTTTAGGAATTGTTGTAGAGCTGGTTCTGTGGTGCTGAAGTCTCTTAGCTTTCGCTTGTCTGTAAAGCTTTTGATTTCTCCATTGAATCTGAATGAGATCCTTGCCGGGTAGAGTAATCTTGGTTGTAGGTTCTTCCCTTTCATTACTTTAATTATATCATGCCACTCCCTTCTGGCTTGTAGAGTTTCTGCTGAGAAATCAGCTGTTAACCTTATGGGAGTTACCTTGTATGTTATTTTTCATTTTTGCCTTGATGCTTTTAATAATTTTTCTTTGTCTTTAATTTTTTTCCAATTTGATTACTATGTGTCTTGGCATGTTTCTCCTTGGGTTTATCCTGTATGGGACTCGCTGTGCTTCCTGGACTTGGGTGGTTATTTCCTTTCCCATGTTAGGGAAGTTTTCAACTATAATCTCTTCAAATATTTTCTCTGGTCCTTTCTCTCTATATTCTCCTTCTGGGACCCCTATAATGCGAATGTTGTTGCATTTAATGTTGTCCCAGAGGTCTCTTAGGCTGTCTTCATTTCTTTTCATTCTTTTTTATTTATTGTGTTCTGCAGCAGTGAATTCCACCATTCTGTCTTCCAGGTCACTTATCTGTTCTTCTGCCTGAGTTATTCTGCTATTGGTGCCTTCTAGTGTAGTTTTCATTTCAGTTATTGTATTGTTCATCTGTGTTTGTTTGTTCTTTAATTCTTCTAGGTCTTTTTTAAACATTTCTTTCATCTTCTCGATCTTTGCCTCCATTGTTTTTCCAAGGTCCTGGATCATCTTCACTCTCATTATTCTGAATTCTTTTTCTGGAAGGTTGCCTATGTCCACTTAATTTAGTTGGTTTTGGGGGGTTTTATCTTGTTTCTTTATGTGGTACATAGCCCTCTGCCTTTTCATCTTGTCTGTCTCTCTGTGAATGTGGTTTTTGTTCCACAGGCTGTAGGATTGTAATTCTTCTTGCTTCTGCTGTCTGCCCTCTGGTGGATAAGGCTATCTAAGAGGCTTGTGTAAGTTTCCTGATGGGAGGGACTGCTGTTGTTTCCTTGTTTAAGAGTCCTTTTCTATTTGTTTTAGGCTGGGTCTTGTATACAGCTATGTCCTGTGTGATTATTATTCATGCTGATGTCTTAATAAATAGTTTATATTTCTCCAGATATTTATAAGTATTGCATTTAGCGGTTCTAGGTGGTGTGTCCCAATGAGTGTGTATTAAGTGTGTATCAAGAAGCTTTTAAGAGATACAGATCCTTGGGCCTCAGCCTAGACCACTTGAATCAGAATCTTTGGTGGCAGGAGACACAGACGTTGAAATTTTGTTTTAAAATTAAATAACAGTGCACCCTCAAGCTTGAGAATAATTTATTTAAGAGGTGTAGATAAAACAATAATTGTGAAAAAGCAAAGAAATATATGCTAAGTGAAAAAGAAAATAATGCAGTGTGAAGTTTAGTAAAATTTGAGGGGAAAAAACAGAGAATATATTTTTACAGAAAAATCTTAGACTCTCCTTTTAGGTGATTATTAATGAAGTAATGGGTTGAATTCAGACTTGTTCAAGGAGGTGGAGTAAAAGAGCTTTTGAGGTAGTTGTTAGACTAAGGGTTCATATTTCTAGATTAAAGTGATTGTCAGGAGTATTTTTCAGTATTTTGATGCTATCCCAATACCAGAGTGAAATACTGAAGTGAATCATAGATTTAAAATGAGACCGTAAACATTTGGAGGCATGTTAGACTCCATGTTCTTTATTCTTGGGCAAGTCTTGAGATAGTTTTACTACCTCAGTGAAGATAATATTAATAATTTCTTGAATGAATGAAGTTTATTATTTGAAGATGAGGTGATTAGTATATACTTAATTACACATAATGTGATCAGTGATTGATTATGCTTATTCTTACATTGCTTTTATATGTGAGCACAACATTGAAATCACACTCATCACTGGCTTTGAAAAGTATTAAGGAGACTCTAGAATATGATGTAATAAATTGTTTGGTGTATCTTGTGCTTTTGTGTTTTTTAAAATGTTCAGTGATGAGATACTGATTGAATTACTAAATCTTATTTGTTCTTAAGGTACTAAATTTTGTAGTAGAAGAAGTAATAGATTCTCTGTTCTTCCAAAATACTGGCTGGAGGACTTCTGGAACTAGCTCTTACCTAATTTTAACAGTTTAGAACTTCTCGTGCAATCACATACCTAGTTGGGTACAGCTGACTTCCAGAAAATCAGGGGAGATATACCTCTGTAACTACTGTGTTCAACTTAAAAAAAAAAAGTATTCTAAATTAATTAGTTATTAGAGTTATAATTAAATTATATAATACTTGAAAATACGTTGACGCACGGAAGGCATTGAGTAATGGGTTCTATTAATATTTTGATTCTGGGTAATTTTGGAAAACAAACAATTTTGAATTAGTCTCATTATTGGGAGAGGTAGAAGGCTCTAAGCTTATCTGGACGTCTATTATCCCAACCATATTTGTATAGTATGTTACAGGGTCAGCTTGCTGTCACATGGCATTTTTCTATCCATAAAAAGCTACCTGAAAATGAAGAGGAACAGAGAATCACGCCTTAACTAGGATTCTCAAGTTGACTGCAGTCTCTCCATGTTTAATTGGAAGGTTATCTTATATCTTAGTTTCTCTCCTTTGGGGCAAAAATAACTTAATGTAATTCCAGGTGATGATTAACAGTTTCCTAAAAAAACCACAGAACTGCTGTTGATCGACATAGAGAGCACAGTCTTTCCCACGTTCTGAAAGTGCTGTTCATTTAGTCAAAAGCAAATTTTCCTGAGAAATGAAAATTGACAGTTCAGCCTAATACCTCACTCACAACAGCGAAAAAGTTATAGAAGTGGCTTATATTTCCCCTTTGTAAAACAAAACAATATATATATACATATATATATATATAAAGTATTTTATGAAAGAAAATGATAATGATCTTTTACCTAAATATCTTAGTTTTGGAGTTTTCTTTAGATGTGGAACTAGAAGTCAGGTGGGATCATTTATTTCATCAGTCATCAAGCATTTGTTTGTGTAAGGCACATTCAGCTTTTAGCTGAATTATTGTCTTTAACATGTGCTTTAGGTACATGTCAGTAGGGTTACTGATTTTGTGGCCTCATCTGATGGGAAGGAAAGTCAGTCCTAAGTCTCTCTCAAAATAATGGTCGTTTTCACATCAAGCAGAAGAAGCAAGAACACAAGCTCCAATGATTCTTCATTGTGGTTTATCATATTCCATTCAGCACAAACATTACACGATCCTGAACTGATAGATCAACAGGTGAAGCAATCACTAGGAGCCCGGAGCTTGATGGCACAGTGTATTGGTGAGACAAGGAAATGGGTTGGACCTGAGAACTGGGGGATAGAATTTCTGGATTCCAAGTAAAATGGTTAATTTTATGTGTCAACTTGATTGGGCCACAGGGTGCCCAGACATTTGGCCAACATGATTCTGGGTGTGTCTGTGAGGGTGTTTCTGAATGAGATTAGCACTTGAATAAATAGACTGAATAAAGCAGATTGCCCTCCCCAGTGTGGGTGGGAATCCCCCAGTCAAACACCTCAGTAGGCTGAAAGGGAATACCTCCTGCGTGACTGATTGAGCTCTGACATCAGGCTTTTCTGACCTTCAAACTGGGACTAAAACATTGATTCTTCTTGGTTCTTGAGCCTGCTGGCTTTTGGACTGGAATTTGCAGCTTCAGCTCTCATGGTTCTCAGACCTTTGGAGTCGGACTGGAACAACTTAACGGCTCTGCTGGGTCTCCAGCTCACTGACTGCAGATCTTGGGACTTCTGAGCCTCCATAATTGCATGAGCCAATTATTCATAATCTACTTTTATGTAAACATTTATAAATGCACACACATACCCTATTGCTTCTGTTTCTCTGGAGAACTCTGACTAATACACCAGGTTTACCCCAAAATCTTAAGAGAGTTGTTTTATTTTCAGAACATATCAGAAAAAAAAAATTAAAATAGAGAGATGATATATTTGGCTCTATCAAAGCAAATAATTAGAATTGAAGGAGAGGGTCAAGTCACCAGTGAACAGTGAGAAAAATTAAAAGCTTGTTCATGTTTAACACTGTGTTTTGAATCAGAAGATTCTGGGTAAGCTCCCTGACATTGCCTATTAGTAACTTTGATTTCAGGGAAGTTTGTTTCTTTAGGTTTGTTTTCTCATCTATAAAATGAATATTTGGAACTCTTGCTGATTCTCATTGCATTAGTACCACCTGGGGAACTCTCTAAAAATACTGATGTCTGAGCCTATTATCAGAGGTTCAGATTTAATTAGGCTGGTGTGGAGGCTAAGCACCAGCATTTAACTTGATCTCTAAGTGATTGTATTCTGCAGCTGAGCTTCAGAACTGCTGGACTAAATCCTTAGGTTCTTTATGTATGAACAGACTTAGTACTGACAAGAAGCTAGTGCTGGAAGAGGATTAGTATACACTGAACTCAATTCAGATAATATTTTTAAATTGTTAAATGCTTATTTTCTTTGGAAACTGTTAAAAACAAGTCATGATTCTAATTTTTCTGTGGCAATGTAAAATCTGTATATTTTTAATCTAAAAAAAATACGCATTTCGTTATTAACAACGACTTTACTGTTTCATTATTTGTACTTGTCTAGTACTCAAATTCTTGGCATACATGAAATTTTATGGTTACATCCTATTTGGTTTTGCATTACTCAGCTCACAGATTGTTGGCCCTCTTTATATTATTTGCTATTTTGACTTCTTTTGTAGTAACTGAAAAAAGAATATAAAATTTATATTACTATTTTTTTTCACCAAAATACACATACACACACACACACACACACACACACACACACACGGCAAATCATGTTTTCAGTAGTAGTAATATCTTGGAACAACACAGTATTCCCAATATTGCCAGTATTATATTCACCCATCAATATAGAATGAATTCTGATCACTGTTTGAAATTTGTAAGAACGATTGAAATGTACCTCAATGGTTAAAAACTAAAGTAAATCACAGAAAACCTTTCTTTCTGGAACTCTAGTGTTTAAAGTATAAATAGCAATAGGTTTGGCAGTGAAGATTGTCCTACCAAGAAAAGGGAACAAATGGAGTTTCTAATCAGGAAAAACAAGCTTCTTGAAATGGCCAGAAAATGTGAATAAAGTTAAGTATGTTTGAAATCATTGCAATTTCATAGTGAACAGCCATCTTTTAAAGATACTAGCCTTAAAAATGATCATATGCTTATTCAAAACATATTTTCAAGAAGAGAATTTATTGGAATTTCAGTTAGTGTATTCTATTTTTGAAATACGTTAATTAATGAACATAATAGATTTATTTCATCTGAATTTTTTTAAAATTTTGTTTTTGAAATCAAATTGAGAGGTAAAAGAAAAATGTATATTAATTTAAGGGTTCAATTTGGATGCCAATGAAAGCATATAAATTCAAATCAAATTGGTCAGCTTAATAAGGATGGATAACCTAAAATTTTTAGATTAATTTATTCTCAATTTTATTTGCAGATATGCAGTTAGCTGCAAGTGCAATGAAAAGTCAGTCATCTATAACTGTAAGAGTCTCACAAACATGTAAAAAGAAATCTTAATTAAAAGGAAGTCTTGGGTTTCACTGATATTGAGAATATAACAAAGATTAACTTAGCCAGGGTTACAGAAGCATACCTGCAGCCAAAAGTAGTTGACTTGGGTACTGACTATGTCTAGGCCTATAAAGATGCCATGAACAGAAGTTGAAATTTTATCAGAATTGTAGCCAAGTTTAGGAACGAAGCGTCTAGAGTTTTGTTTTACTCTCTCTCTCTTGCTCTCTCTGTAATACGCATCTTTGATTTTA
Source organism: Lipotes vexillifer (assembly GCF_000442215.2). Lineage (NCBI taxonomy): Eukaryota > Metazoa > Chordata > Mammalia > Artiodactyla > Lipotidae > Lipotes > Lipotes vexillifer. Next base: position 600,889 of record NW_006782062.1, read on the forward strand.
GCCTTGATAAGATTTTTGACAGGAAGTGAAAGAATTTAAAATCTCTCTAATATGTCCATCCTTTGTAGGGCCAGATTCACACAATGCACCTGGGATAACACTGACAATTTTTCAGAACCTTTATAGGTAGTGTAAAACTGTGACATGAAGGAAATTCATTGGTCTTGACTACATGGACTAGCAGTACCTAAGTAGTTTCTGGATATTACTGAAATAGTGGAGGATGTAGCAAATTAATTTTTTTTAAAAATTGAGTGAATAATTAATGGTTAATAACATTAGCTACCAATTTTGAATTTACATTTTTTAGATTTGCTTTACCAGAGGCTAAATATTATAGTAATTCTTTATGAAAGGCATATAACTTGTATATATGTATATAAGGTTATATATATATAAAGTTATATGGTTATATATGTATATATATTCTTTCTGTTTAAAAAAGTATAAGCAATATTCAATTGTTTATAATCTGAAAGAAGTAAAGGTTAATTTAGAAACAGAAAAATTATGATCCTGAATAATCTCTAAACAAAGTTGAAAAACTTTTACCCTTTCAGGAGAGGTAAAATTTTGGAAAATAATTCATGCCAACTTGGAAATTATTTTTTCTATGTTTTATCAGAAGGTGTCCATAAAATTAATATTTATCTCTGAGGATTAGCCTTCTATCAGTAAATTCATATTTGCCTTTTGGGAGAAAACAAAACACATTTTGGAATTGCCATTTTGGTGGGCTACTTAGTTAAAGAAAAGATTATTCATGCCACTTGGTAAGGAAGGTAAGGCAGACTTTGTTCAGGCTTATTGTCTCACTATCTTAGTAGGTACAGGGACCACTGCAATGGGGTTTTGCAGTGAAAGACAGAGGTTAGGCTCAACTTCAAATACCAGAAAAAAGTAGGAGTTTATAGCTAAGGAACAGGGTTTGGGTCAGTGGATGGAATATTAAGAGGCCACATCAGTGATAAGGGGAAATTCTGGCTAAACTGACCTGACAAGATTCTTTCTGAAGGTAAGCCAAGGTGATCGGGAACCTGATTAGAGGATGAGGAACCTGATTAGATATTGAGGGTGATGATTTATTGAGGACGGACGATTCTGGTTAAGCTGACTTCACAGGATTCTTGCTAAAATTGGCCAGTACAGAGAGGAACGCAGAAGCTCAAAAGTGAAAGCCTAGTTGAAAAAGAGCTCAAAGGTGTCTGAGTAGAGTTTGGTCATGGAGAGAATCTTTGTCATTCATTAAATTAATCTAGTCAAATAAGTGCAAGGATTTTACAAAAATTACAAATGAAAGCACGGGACTTCAATTGTACCAGAGCCACCAAAAGGTTAATGTTATCTATGATCATTTAATTTTAATATTAATTGTAAAGTCCTAATGTTTAAACACATTTGATGTAAAGTATAAACTGAGTTTTAGGGAAAAGGCTGTTAAATTTTCCTTTTATTCTGCTTCTTAACCAAGAATTAGCATCATATCACCTGTACCCCTAGATTAAATGCTTCGATATTTCTTTTTTCCTATGAGAGACCACATTCTATTTATCCAAAATGTTTTGTGCACCCATCCACCACCAGCATATTGAAAATTTACATTGCACTATGTTGTGGTGTCTGCATAGATGCTCAAAAGGATACAAACTGCAGATTGAAATCCCATCTTAATGTTTAACAGGCTGTGGGAGAGGATGCCTTTTGCCATGTTTATGAAGGAATACCAGAGGTTTCTATTTTCTTCAGCTTTGACTGATTACATCTCTTTGTCATACATAGTTAATTCAAATTATTTTTCCCTCTTCAGTATATAATATGAGCCCAAAAGTTGCACTACATCCTTATACTGTTTGCAAACTCTCTAAGTGATTCTTGCCAGGAGCCAGCACTCAAGAGGGAAATTAATATTCTAGGATATTCAAATAGCTCAATTTTATTTCATTTTCAAAGGAAGCTTTGTCAAATTAAAGGTATAAGAGAGGCGTATCTTGAAATTTTTGTTCATATTAATTTGTATGTTTCTTTGTTGTCTTTTCTCTGTTCAGGCAAACTGAAATACCTATATAATATTTAAATATTTTAAATAAAAAAAACTCTGTTGCATTTTTTAGAACATTTTCTGACCATATACATATATAAGATCTCAGTCTCCGAGCATGCAATGATGTTTACATAGGAATAAAGTCTAGATGAAATTATATTGCCTGGAACTGATCACTTATTTCTTTTCTCCAGGCTTGAGAAAGGTTATCACAAATAATCTCTGTGATTGGACCATTACAACCTATATGGTTTCTGAAAAGTATCTGAAGTGAACTAATCTATACTTAGTTCATAGAGGCAGGCAAATCTTTATGTTGTGCTTCAGGTATATAGGAAATGAAACTCATGTTACAACTGGAGAATATAGCAGAGTAGAGTGGAATGACTGGAAAAAAAGTGGCTAGTCTTCTACTTTAAAAAGTTTATCCATGACACAGAGGGAAAGTTCAGGATGTCTGTGGGAGCTCTTTCTACCTGCTAATGATATAAACTTGAGAAAAAAAATCCATACTCCTTTCAAATGATGAATGGCACATCACTGAGACAATTAGGTGAAAAGTTATACAGCAGTTGTTTGCAAATGGAGTAACTGATTTGTTTCTCCCCTCCAAGAGAATTTTTTTGGTGCAGTATTGTCTTTTAAATGGGAAGGGATTAGATATATTAAGATTTTAAGGTAGCTAACATGGATGGGCAAAATATGAAAATTTAGCTTCAAACTGAAATTGGTATAATAAATAAAAACAAATAAATATGAGGATGGAGGATAGCCAGGAATAAGGCTAAGAGTGCACACCATAATATTCTACCCATCTAGTGAGAGTAGGGGAGATGCATGACTCTGCCTTTCTGCATTTACTTATTACCATGGCAGCTATCCATACTTGACTAGTATAGAGAGACCCATGGATTCTTAGCACTGATATTTTTTCACTTCCTATTGTATTGTAAATTGATTTATTTTTCAGTCCATCTATTTGAGTTCACGTGGTAGGTTACATAGTTCTTTTTCTGTGCTTCATTGCACCTTTTGGTTTGTACAAGCCTTGGGTGAGAACCAGAGGGGCAGCTGCTCATATGCTGGGGAAGGAAATTCAACGATTCATGAACATACACAGGAAAGAGGGAAGACAGTGTCTGTTCTCAAAGACAGTGCACAAGCTTCCACTCTCAATGATGCAGAAATTTGAATGTGAAACAGGTTCTCCTCTTAGCATTTTACCAGAAACTTCTAGTTTTGTTGGAGACCATAAGGAAAACACTATACAGATTCACACGCTTTATATGGGAAGTTGAAGTGATGGCATATCTTACTATGTGCGGTGGCATTTTCTTTTTAAATCTAATCAACATGAGTACCAATCTTAGGTCCATTGCCAAAACGTTATCTTTAAAACAGCCTTTTATTGTTTTTTAATTAACAAAATAAATGCATGTGCATCGATATAGCCATGCAAGAAGAAAAGGAAAAGAACCAATAGTCCAATCTTCCATCAGGAATGGCTCTTGTTTCATCAACATTCTGTTCTTCTTTCCCTCAAATAATGATAAACAGAAGAGAAGAATCTGGGAAACTGGATTTGCCATAATAATTTAATTTCTTTAGAATAATTTAATTTCTAAAGAAGAAAAGTATTGATTTTACTATTTACAGCATTTCAAAAGTTTTCTAAGGGGTTAAAAAAAAGAGTGCATAAGAGACAGGTATATATTAAAAACTGGCTTGTATAAAATGATTCAATAATATCTGTTACTCTGGATGGAGAGTTGTTAATTGGCAAGAGCTATAGACATGGTGTGGAAGTGAGAGTATATTGTAACAAATTAAAATGTGTTGATGGATTAAAAGAAAAGTCATGCCAACATATTTTTTCTATGATAGCCATAAGAGCTAACAGAGTTTGGGGGCCTCCCCCAAGAAGGACTTTGAAAAGCGCAATAAGCATTGTCTAATGTGTATCCCAGGTCTGCAGGTCCATCCTGTATAACTGATGCCCTGAACTCCAATCAAGTGTAACAGAAAACAAAATGTTAGCAGCAGATAAACTGTAGAAAAAGGTGAAGGTGTACTTATTTGTGTACCAAATCCCAGAATTTGGAAAAAATATATTGGTGTAGGACAGTAACACAGCAATTTATGTAAAATGTGTAAGGAATGGTTTTGACTCACCTCTCAAAAAAGTGTTCCTTGAAATTAATGAACTTGGGATGTGATGCTAATGATGTGCCTATAATCATGTTTACATTTTACAGTGTTCATCACGTAAGGTCCTACACATCCATTGCTGTGGGATGCACACCCCATGCTGACTTACCTTTCCTGCATCCCTCTCTCTGGTGGATACACACAGAGGAACCTCAGGGTGTGCTCAGTGTCTTCTTGCCTGGTAATGCTCTTGACTCTGTTTAAGCCACCATCTCCCTCCCCTCATTGCTGTTTGCTGCTATCTTTCTGTTCAATTCTCCTTCATTCAACAACATGTGGACTGAGCACTTGCCACACAGTCTTTCTCCTGTTACCATTTTCTGGCTCTTTTAATATCACCATCTTCAACATTCAATGGACTTTTCTTTTTCATTTCTTAATCTTCTAAAGTTTGGATTTTTTAACTTATCTAGTTTAGGTACACACTCAAATGGTCGTATACTGGGATTTTCAACTGCCATTGCCTTCGGAGTCATGACTTAGAATATCTTACTTCTCAAACACAACTTTCTCAGTGTCACTCCCCTCCCTTTCCCCATTCACATAAACCAGTTCTACACACACACACACACACACACACACACACACACACACACACACACACACACACACACACTCTACTTTTACTTTCCCTTGTGCTTCTGGTTCTCCTCCCATTTTCCTACTTCCCAAAGTTTTGCAACAATCTGTCTTCTCACCCAGCTTCCATTTCCTCCCACTCATTCTTCACTCTCTTCAGTATGTCTTCTACGTCTATGCCAGTGGTAGAACAATAATAAATATCACTAATGCCTTTCGATTTGAAAATCCAGTGGACATCTTTCTGGCTTTATCCTACTCAGTCTCTCAGTAGCATTTAAAACTCCTAGCAACTCCTTCTTATTAAGAAACTGTTCCTATTGACTTCCAAGACACCGTATATTCTTCATTTTTCCATTACTGCTGGTCTTCTCTTTTTAGATGATCTCATCCATTTCCGTGAATTTAGTTGCATTTCTCTGACAGTGATTCCAATATTTACATGCCTGTCCTTGTTCTCTTCAAAATCCAAGTTCTATTGTCATAGATATTGCTACCCTTTGACCTAACTCTCACGGCATCTCATGTATGTATGTATGAAATAGAACTTTTGATTTCCTCCTCACAGTGCCATAATGCTTACCCAGTCTTACCTGTTTTAATGAATGACATCACCTTTTGCCTAGCTGCTCAACCTCCAACTCACATCCAATCAATCACTTAATCCTTTCATTAAGTCTTTTAAATATGTCTGAATCTGCTGCCTTATATTGATATGTTTTTCCACTAATTGATCAGTGACACATAAACTCTCTTAGTGTTAAGCTTCCCATCAGATCTTCCTGCCTACATTCTTGCACCCTTCTAATCCAGGGGTCAGCAAACCTTTCTTATAAAAGAACAGAAAATAAATATTTTAGGCTGTGTCAGCCAAACAGTCTGTCTGTTGCCACTACTCAGCTGTGCCATTGTAGTGTGAAAGAGGACATAGACAATATATAAAAGAATGGATATGGTTGTGTTCTAATAAAACTTTATTTATAAAAGAAATGGTGAGCCTCTGCCATGCTGCAGCTAGAAGGAATATTCTAAATGCAAATGTTATGTCACTCCCCTGTGGAACACCTGCCTTCAATGACTTCTTAATACTTTTAAAATAAAATCCAAACTTTTTATGCAGCTGTCAAGGCACTGCATAGCTTGGCCCTTTCTTACCATTCCTATTTTATCTGAGGTCACATCCTCCAAAATCACCATTTTCATTTAGGCTTCTTAAGCATGAACAATGTTCAGGATCAGCTATGTAATTGTCAAGGCCTAGTGAAGAACTAAAATTCAGGGCCTGCATTTAAAAATTAAGATTAAAAAAAGGAGCTCTGGGGGCTTCCCTGGTGGCGCGGTGGTTGGGAGTCCGCCTGCCGATGCAGGGGGCGCGGGTTCGTGCCCCGGTCTGGGAGGATCCTGCCGCGGAGCGGCTGGGCCCCGTGGGCCATGGCCGCTGGGCCTGTGCGTCCGAAGCCTGTGGTCCGCAACGGTCGGGGGGGGGGCGGGGGGCACAGCGGTGAGAGGCCCGCGTACCGCAAAAAAGAAGAAAAAAAAAATGGAGCTCTGGAAAGTGGATTCAGGTCCATTAGATTTCTTCTCTCCAGCATGAGCTTGTAGATATTTTATACTACTTACTGAGTGAGAATATATGCTATAGGTGCCAGACCCATGAATAATCTTTGGTATTTTGCTATCATTTATTCACTGGAATTTTATTGTTATTCTAATATAAGATTGAGACTTTTGGGTTACCCATGAAAAACAAATTAGTAGAGGAAAGCACAATAGAATATTTTGTAGCTCTATGGGTTTTTTAAAAGTATGAGTCATCCAGATTAATTCTAAAATTTAAATTTATTACCATCAAAACCAACCCCATTAAACCCCAATGAAGCATTGAGTTGGCATTTTGGCTGATCTTAACTGTTAATTTGGATCTGCTACTAAATGCTACTATTAGAATGATATAATCTTAAATACAAAAAAAAAATTATTTAAGTAAACTTGAAGGACATGCTTTCTCTGAAAGATTTCTTCAGACATATGCCTCTAATTGATTTTTGCAACCAATCTACTTAATGCTTTTAAAGTATTTATAACTATATTTTTCTTATTTTTGGAAATTAGTATATAAGAGAGAGATTTCTGGGTTTAGGGCAGCTGGATTTGAATTCTGGTTCTGCTACTTACTAGCAGTCACCATGGCCAGGTAATTTAGCTTCTGGAAATTTCAGTTTTCCATGTGGAGCAGCCCTGGAAATCCTATACATATAATATCTTGATATGTATAAATGATATTGCTATTGTTGATGATGGCATCATGTCTAATGATTTTGTGAGACTCCAGAAATAGGGCTAAAAAGTTTCACTGCTTTTGGTTCAATGTGACATTTTAATTTTATAGGTATTTTTTCTAATTATGGGGTTTTATTCCTTTTTACTTTTTCTTTATTGCTTTTTGCATTCTGTCCGTGATATACCCTTTGTCATATTCTGTACTGCCAGTTTGGAAATATCTGTTTATCATTATATAGGTTCATCCAGACTTCAATGATAGCTATTTTGTTGGATGGGGCTATTCTAGTGATTTGTTACATGTTGCATAGGAAGAGATAACCTGGAGACACACATTTGTTAAGTTACTGATAGAGCTTGCAGTTGCAGGTGGTGGTTTACACAATTTAACATCATTTTCAACTCTCTGGTTGAGAATATTTTAAAGCATTTCCTTGATATGAGTGAGTTTTACACAGTTTATTCCCTTATGTTTAACTTTTTACAGTCTGGTTGTATTTCACTTAATAGAAGTGTTCTGATAAGCCTACTTTGTTGACAACTTTTAACTCCATTTAGATTTCATACTGCATTGCTTTGTTTTTATTAAGTGACTAATAGGCAATTTCTGTTATTTAAAGTACTTAAATGAATTCCTAATTCCCAAACTATATATTTCTCTTTTCTTCTTTAAAAAAAGAATCATAGGATATAAATTGCAAAATTATGCTATTTTCTTGCTAATTTTCTATATTTCTAAATCAGCACATGAAACTAAATTGGTGAATTGAAAGAGGATTTTCTTTTAAAATCTTTAAAGATAAACCAAAAAATATATATACACAATTTGTGTGTGCATGTTTGTGTATATATGTATATATACCATTTGCTTAGAAGAGAGATAAAAGGTGCCTTTATCATTTTCTTATGTGACTTCAATAGTAAATAATCTATACTCTGTGACTGTATAACTACTACTATTCCATAAATTCCAAGAAAGTTAGCAAGGATTCACATGGAAATTCATATATAAAGATGTTCATTGGAATATTATTTACAATAGAGATAAACTGGAAGCAAAAATTAATAAGCCATATTGGGGGAATGATTAAATTATGGAACAGCTGTATACCTTAATGTGATATTGCCATTAAAACATGTATTCATTGACATGTATTCATGTCATAGTTGCACATGTTTAGAATATAGTATAAAACCTATAAGAATGTTAAAATTTTATATTCAGGATGATTCAAGTATAGAAAAATATAATATATATGAGAAACTGGACAGAAATAAAACAAAATGCTAATAATGGCTACCATCAGAAAGTAATACAGATGATTTTACATTTTTTATTATATTTTCCCCTGCTTTCTCAGTTTCTATAATGAATATGTAAGAGTGTAAAATAGCACAATTATCATTAGGTAAAATGCAATATATATTCAGAATAGTTTTATTTTTTCTTTTGTATGTTATGATACTTTTACCTTTTCAAAGATTTAAAAATTCTTACATCTCACGGTTATGATTAGGTATAAAAGGAGCTATTATTGTTTTTCTATTATACTGCCTTATTATGTCATAAACGTATATCATAGAGAAGCAGTGCATACTGAAAACAAAAGAGTTGGCAATTTGGGACTACAGTATAGAGTAGTAAGTGACTAAGCAAGTCACCATGTTTCTCCTTATAGAGTCACACATAGTGACTGGAATGGTTTTGTGTTGCCTTCCAAATATAGTTGTGTGTATAGTACACGGATTGCGCTTTAGTCATCTTAAACAAATCCTACACTTAGAAATACTACAGTACCAATAGTAGCTGGCATTGGGAGAATGGAAAGTTACATATTTGTTCATTAGTCATTCATTCTTCTATGAAACATGTGTTGAAAATCCTCAGTTCTAGCTATTGTGTTGCCAGCTGGAAGAGCAGAGTTCTTGTTTCTTCTGACTACACTGGATCTTAGATTTGCTAATCTATCAAACTACTCCTCCTTGCTCTATTTTCCTCCTAGTCCATATGTAATTTATAGAGTAGATGTTACTGTCATAGTTTCACTTTTAAAACATATAAGATAAAATGGATAGCCACTTTACTTTAAGGATGATGGGGTTTTTTTGTAGTTAAATTTCTTATTAAAGGTGTTTTAAAAACAGGCTCCATGTGACCTAGGAAATATAATCTTTAGAAACAAGCCACTATTTTTTACCAAATTTCACTCATTTATTAACATTTATTGAGAATATGTCAAGTGTCTGGCACTATCACAGATGCTGAATTGTGTTCAGAATAAAAGTTATTTCACTGCTCAAGGGGCTTTATAGTTGCAAGGGAGAATGGAATGGAGATTTATCTATTAATGCAATTTATACTATATTTGTTTCCCTTTGGGTAATAGCCTTTAAACAGGTTTTGTATCTGCTTTAGAGAAAAATTTTTATTTTCTGGGCCAAAAGAAAAAATAAAATGATTCTACACATCTCAAAAAGAATCCTTATGACCCAGATTTGTCTTGTGGAAGACTGCTATATTTCAAGCCATTATATGCTGACTGAAACATGAAAGTTCAATATTTGGGTCCTGAGTAAATAGATACATGAAATTTATCACTTAAACACAAAACAAAATATTATCAAAGAAGCCATAATCCCCACTATAGTGAATGTTCTGGGTCAAAGATAGCATCTACGTCTTACATGAAGATGTTGGGAAGTACCACTAAACATTGCCCAGTGAAGATTCTTTGTACTTGGTTGGGGAGGAGCACATCCAGTTAGCAGCTTAGCAGGAATGCTAATTATATTATTTTGATAACTACTCTGTGATGCTAATTAGAAATTTTCCAGGAAAGGAGCCGAAGTACACTGTTGTTTTGGTTTTTCTTGTGGTACGCAGGCCTCTCACTGCTGTGGCCTCTCCCGTTGCGGAGCACAGGCTCCGGACACGCAGGGTCAGCGGCCATGGCTCACGGGCCCAGCCGCTCCACAGTATGTGGGATCTTCCCGGACCGGGGCACAAACCCGCGTCCCCTGCGGCAGGCGGACTCTCAACCACTGCGCCACCAGGGAAGCTCGACAGGTATTTTTAATTGTGATGAAAAATTAGAAAAAATTAAAGACCATACATAAAATTCTGGTAACATATCAATAGAGATTGAATATATTTTTTTCTTTCAAAAATTTGCAGATAGAAACCCAAGCAGAGATAAATCTACTGTTCAAATTTTGCCCATTAAATTTCTTGCACAATATTAGGAAGATACATACTGTGGCAGTTAGCAGCTGAAAACTCAATGAAGGTAATCTTAAAAGCAGTACTTAATTCTTCTTTTAAATGTACAGTTTTTTCTTACTTTTCTGCTTTTCATTGTGTCATTGCAAATTTCGTGACGAGATATTGTAGAAATCAGTTTGATGACATTTGTACAAATTCTAAGAAAACTCTTGGCTTTTGATTAATTAGTAAATAGGATCCATTGTCATGTAAATGTGCAGATCTAAAATAATTACCTTTTCTTCTAGAAATGAGCATGCTTATTTAGTACTTTGATAGGATTTAGTGTCTGGAAGAGAAAACCTGTCTGCATCATTTTGCCCTTCATTTTGAGCTGTTTTTTCGAACAGAGTTTTGTTTTTGTTTTTGTTTTTTTTGGTTTTTCAACTTAAATTTCAGGTCATTGACAACTGATTGCATATTTTGAATATGCAAGCAGCTTTCTCATTGTCTCATCCAGTCTAGTTATTCGCTACATCCTACTCTTTCAACTTTTGAAGATAGCCCTTTTATAAATAGTTTAGTTCTTTCTATTAGCTTATATTTTGTTCTTTCTATTAGCTTATATTTTTGTAAGTGTCCTTTCTTTCTTGACATTTTAACTGCTCTGTTCTTTAAATTAGTTTTACAACATCTTAACCATCTATTTTTGTAATCTCCTTCTGTTAATTTCATGTAGTTTTATGTTTTTCACATCACCGTATTGTAGGTATACGTATGTGGATTTTTTTTTTTTTTTTGCAGTACGCAGGCCTCTCACTGTTGTGGCCTCTCCCATTGTGGGGCATAGGCTCCTGGCGCGCAGGCTCAGCGGCCATGGCTCACGGGCCCAGCCGCTCCATGGCATGTGGGATCTTCCCGGACCGGGGCATGAACCCGTGTCCCCTGCATCGGCAGGCAGACTCTCAACCACTGCGCCACCAGGGAAGCCCTGTACGTGGATTTTTAAAATGTGTTTAGTTTTTATTCAAAGTACCCACTGCTTTCTTTCTGTTTCAATAATTAATCAAGTGATAGGGAATAATTGGGCTGGACTTTGTTTTTCTCTTTCACTTTCAATAGTTTAATTATCTTACCTGATTTTTAGCCGGTGATATATTTCTTTCATATGCTTATTCAATCTGTACTAGTGGATTTAACATTAGGTTCCAAACATACAGGCACAAAATTAGATGTAGCAGTGAATCATAAAATATCTGCTTTATTTGTAACACATATCTTAACACATATCATAAAATTGTAACACATATCATAAAATTATTTCTATGCTTGCCATCTTTTTTATTCACAGTTATTTATGTGCTGGCAAATATACATTATGATATGCTATTCATCTGGAAATTGTTTTGAAAAGACATTCTATTTTGATGGTATAAAAGACAATTTTTACAAAGCACATTTTCATCAAGAACTGGTTTATTTGAATCTGTGCATTTCATACTGAATGATTTTTATGTTCCATGGGTAAAATAATTAATATATCTTCTGTGGCCATAGAGCTGTAACTCTTCCCTGCTCCCTTGGAAAACATCTTTTTCTTAAAAAAAAAAATTAGATTTCTCTGCATTTTAATGAATCATTTCTTGTCAGACAAATGTATAGTTATTTGTCATTATATCAGTTATTATGTTATAATAGCAGCATGTGAGTTTGCTAACTAGAAGAGAAATACTTTGCATAAACTTGATGAATAGTTCTGTGAATCTTGGAGCAGTCTTACAGGACGACATATTTAAGGCCCTAGCCCTTAGGTAGGTTTGCACTTAAATCAGGCATTGTCAGAAGGTATATTGGAACTAGATTCCAGTAAACAAATAATGCTCCCCTCGCCACCACCACCAAAGATGCCTCCATTCTAATCCCTGCAACCTCTGAATATGTTACCTGACATGACAAGTGGAACTTTGTAGATGTGATTAAGTTAAGGATTTAGAGATGAGATTATACTGGTAGTTGGATGGGCCCAGTATAATCACAGGGTTCTTAGAAACAAGAAGGCAATGAGTCAGAGAAGGAAATGTGATGTTGGAAGCAGCAGTGAGAGAGAAAGAGAGAAGAAGAAAGAGAGAATATGAATGACTGAATGAATTTGAAGATACTACACTACTGACTTTGAAAATGGGGTAAGAGATCGTGAGTGGAGGAATGTAGCAACTTCTAGAAGCTGGAAAAGTCAAGGAAATTGATTTTTTCCCATAGAGACACCAGAAGAAACACAGCCCTGTCAAAACTTGACTTTGGTTTTAGCCCAGTAAAACACATTTCGGGCTTTGACCTTTAGAACTGAAAGATAATAAAGTTGTGCCATTTTAAATTACTAAGTTTGTGGTGACTTGTTACAGCAGCAATAGGAAACTAATACAACAGTTAATCATATATAGGAGAATGACTTGTAGAAAAGAAAAGCCAGCCAAAGTATAATAATAAAGTAGATAAAATTAATTCCTGGGTATCTTTCTCCTCTTGGATGTTCTCTAATAGAAATGAACCATTTCTCTGGACTTTTCCTCCATGCCCCAGCACAGACATCTTATCTAAATCACTATTCCTTTTCTGCCGCAGCTTCCTTTGTCTGTTTTGGTTTACTACCTTTCTGTTTTCCAGCCACCTCCATTATACCTCTCTCTCACCCCCATCACTATAACTTTGTGTTTAATCTCTGTGCCTGCAACCCATAAAGTAGCTCTCTGTGTGCTGCGTTTTCATGAGAACTTCCCTATTGCTGACAGTCTCTTCATACCTATTCTCTAAACTAATAGTAAGCTATTTCAAAACTATTCATAGAGAAATTTTTATTCAAACCTACATATAGAGAGGATTCTAATTCAAACCTACACACAGAAAGGGAGTTTAGGGTAAGCAAGGTTTTTAGGCCCTATTTCTATCACTCGTTTAAAACTACTAGAACTAATTAAAGAAAGGGTTGGGAAGAATAGCAGTAGTTGACTATTCAAAGCAACTGATGAAAAATTTTCAGAGAACGAACAATTAAAATAAATGTAAAAATTTATTGGTGCAGGCCATAAAAATACAAAATATTGAAGGAGCCTCTGTTGTATAATGTACTCTGACTTTTTGTTTCAGGTAGCAACAAAAACAGTGATAGGACCTATCCTGACCACTGTTCTAAATAATTTACAAATGCATTTAATGAACACTTAGAACTCTGTCCTCATGTAACACAAGAGGAAACTGAAGCAGAAAGAAGTGAGTTGATTTGCCCAAGGTCATGCAAGTGGCAGGGTAGGCAAAGTGTGAGTGTGTGTGTGTGTGTGTGTGTGTGTATTTGTGTGTGCATGCATTCTAGGTACTCACAAAATAACCTACAACCAATAACATTATTTACTAATGCTATAAGGTATCCTCTGCTGTTAGACTCTTAGTTTAATTAAAAATAATATTTAAAAAACCTCATGCACTGGTTGTGGTATAACAAGCATGGAGACTGAAACCATACTGTCTATATTCACTGCCCAGCTCTCACTGCTCAGATTCAAAGCATTGTTTCCCAGACAAGTCATTTGACTGTACTGTGCCTTAGTTGCTTGGGATATTACAGCTGTGTGTTGCAAAGAACTCAGGAGGGTTAGGGGAGTTAATCTATGTAAAATATTCTGGAACATGGTTTGACACAAGTTAAGTGCTGTGTCATTGTTAGCTATTATAATGATCATTTTAATTGAAGTAAAGTTATCTAATATACATGTACATTTTAATAGGAAAAAATAATTATACACATACTTCTAAAACTGTTTCTTTCATTTGTCCCAAATGTACATTTTGGTCTCCGTTATCTTTAATCACTGTCAAATCAAATAATCTTAGATAAACTAATCTGGTCAATTATGTATTTATGTGTAACAAAATTGAGATTGGTTCAAAGTAGAAGTGGTCAAGTTAGGGTATTGTAGAGTTGAGTTTTCCTTCTCTCTTAAGATAGTGAGGAGACTCTTACAGAAAATGAATGTGTTACTGCCAGAATAAGCAATGCTTTTACGTTAGTGATTCTCAAACTCTACATCAGAATGATCTAGAAGGCTTCTTAAAACACAGAGTGCTGGTCCTCATCTCCATAGCATCGAATACAGTAGGTCTAAGGAGAGGCCTGAGAATCTGAATTTCTAAAAGTTCCAGCCAGTGATGCTGCTGGTCCAGTGGTCATACTATGAGAACCACTGCTTTAAATCTTTAAGCTATAGCAGAACCAATTCTGTGACACACATAAAATTTTTTAAATAATTTTTTTCTTGGCTTCCATTTTAAAGAACTCTAAGTGACACAAGCTAACCCTGTCTTAGGTTAGAAACTTTGGACACATTATATCCATCAGAATATCTATCAGAATATCAACATTATAGATTCAATAGGAGGTTTCCTATTGTGAGAGATAAAGGGCTATTTTTCTTTTTTCATTTGGTAGTTACAGTTTTTAATTTTTTTTAACATCTTTTTTGGGGTATAATTGCTTTACAGTGGTCTGTTAGTTTCTGCTGTATAACAAAGTGAATCAGCTATACATAAACATATATCCCCGTATCTCCTCCCTCTTGATTCTGCCTCCCACACTCCCTATCCCACCCCTCTAGGAGGACACAAAGCACCGAGCTGATCTCTAAAGGGCTACATTTTTTTAAAATTTTTAATTTAATTTTATTTATTTTCTTATACAAAAGGTTCTTATAAGTCATCAATTTTATACACATCAGTGTATACATGTAAATCCCAGTCGACCAATTCATCACGCCACCATCCCCAAACCCCCTCAGCTTTCCCCGCTTGCTGTCCATATGCTTGTTCTCTACATCTGTGTCTCAACTTCTGCCCTGCAAACTGGTTCATCTGTACCATTTTTCTAGGTTCCACACACATGCATTAATATACGATATTTGTTCTTCTCTTTCTGACTTACTTCACACTGTATGATAGTCTCTACATCCATCCATGTCTCAACAAATGACCCAATTTTGTTCCTTTTTTACGGCTGAGTAATAATTCCATTGTATATATGTACCACTTCTTCTTTATCCATTCATCTGTCAATGGGCATTTAGGTTGCTTCCATGACCTGGCTATTGTAAATAGTGCTACAATGAACATTGGGGTGCTTGTGTCTTTTTGAATTATGGTTTTCTCTGGGTATATTCCCAATAGTGGGATCGCTGGATCATATGGTAATTCTATTTTTAGTTTTTAAGGAACCTCCATGCTGTTCTCCGTAGTGGCTGCATCAAGTTACATACCCACCAACAGGGCAAGAGGGTTCCCTTTTCTCCACACCCTCTCCAGCATTTGTTGTTTGTAGATTTTCTGATGATGCCCATTCTGACTGGTGTGAGGTGATACCTCATAGTCATTTTGATTTGCATTTCTCTAATAATTAGTGATGTTGAGCAGTTTTTCATGTGCTTCTTGGCCATCTGTATGTCTTCTTTGGAGAAATGTCTATTTAGGTCTTCTGCCCATTTTTGGATTGGGTTGTTTGTTTCTTTAATATTGAGCTGCATGAGCTGTTTATATATTTTGGAGTTTAATCCTTTGTCCGTTGATTCGTTTGCAAATATTTTCTCCCATTCTGAGAGTTGTCTTTTCGTCTTGTTTATGGTTAACTTTGCTGTGCAAAAGCTTTTAAGTTTCATTAGGTTCCATTTGTTTACTTTGTTTTTATTTCCATTACTCTAGGAGATGGATCAAAAAATATCTTGTTGTGAT
This sequence comes from Lipotes vexillifer, assembly GCF_000442215.2. NCBI lineage: Eukaryota > Metazoa > Chordata > Mammalia > Artiodactyla > Lipotidae > Lipotes > Lipotes vexillifer. The sequence goes on from NW_006782062.1 coordinate 616,968, forward strand.
TTATGTCAAGGAGTGTTCTTCCTATGTTTTCCTCTAAGAGTTTTATAGTGTCTGGTCTTACATTTAGGTCTCGAGTCCATTTTGATTTTATTTTTGTGTATGGTGGTAGGGAGTGTTCTAATTTCATTCTTTTACATGTAGCTGCCCAGTTTTCCCAGCACCACTTATTGAAGAGACTGTCTTTTCTCCATTGTATATCCTTGCCTCCTTTGTCATAGATTAGTTGACCATAGGTGTGTGGGTTAATAACTGGACTTTCTATCTTGTTCCATTGATCTATGTTTGTTTTTGTGACAGTACCATATTGTCTTGATTACTGTAGCTTTGTAGTATAGTCTGAAGTCAGGGAGTCTGATTCCTCCAGCTCCGTTTTTTTCCCTCAAGACTGCTTTGGCTATTTGGGGTCTTTTGTGTCTCCATACAAATTTTAAGATTTTTTGTTCTAGTTCTATAAAAAATGCCCTTGGAAATTTGATAGGGATTGCATTGAATCTGTAGATTGCTTTGGGTAGTATAGTCATTTTCACAGTATTGATTCTTCCAATCCAAGAACATGGTATAGCTCTCCATCTGTTGGTATCATCTTTAATTTCTTTCATCAGTGTCTTACAGTTCTCTGCATACAGATCTTTTGTCTCCCTAGGTAGGTTTATTCCTAGGTATTTTATTTTTTTTGTTGCAATTGTAAATGGGAGTGTTTCCTTAATTTCTCTTTCAGATTATTCATCATTAGCATATAGGAATGCAACAGATTTCTATGCATGAATTTTGTAACCTGCAACTTTACCAAATTCATTAATTAGCTCTAGTAGTTTTCTGGTGACATCTTTAGGATTCTCTCTATATAGTATCATGTCATCTGCAAACAGTGACAGCTTTACTTCTTCTTTTTTTTTTTGTAAATAGAGCTGCAATGAACATTTTGGTACATGACTCTTTCTGAATTCTGGTTTCCTCAGGGTATATACCTAGTAGTGGGATTGCTGGGTCATATGGTAGTTCTATTTGTAGTTTTTTAAGGAACCTCCATACTGTTCTCCATAGTGGCTGAACCAATTCACATTCCCACCAGCAGTGCAAGAGTGTTCCCTTTTCTCCACACCCTCTCCAGCATTTATTGTTTCTAGATTTTTTGATGATGGCCATTCTGACTGGTGTGAGATGATATCTCATTGTAGTTTTGATTTGCATTTCTCTAATGATTAATGATGTTGAGCATTCTTTCATGTGTTTGTTGGCAGTCTGTATATCTTCTTTGGAGAAATGTCTATTTAGGTCTTCTGCCCATTTTTGGATTGGGTTGTTTATTTTTTTGTTATTGAGCTGCATGAGCTGCCTGTAAATTTTAGAGATTAATCCTTTGTCAGTTGATTCATTTGCAAATATTTTCTCCCATTCTGAGGGCTGTCTTTTGGTCTTGTTTATGGTTTCCTTTGCTGTGCAAAAGCTTTGAAGTTTCATTAGGTCCCATTTGTTTATTTTTGTTTTTATCTCCATTACTCTAGGAGATGGGTCAAGAAGGATCTTGCTGTGATTTATGTCATAGAGTGTTCTGCCTATGTTTTCCTCTAAGAGTTTGATAGTTTCTGGCCTTACATTTAGGTCTTTAATCCATTTTGAGCTTATTTTTGTGTATGGTGTTAGGGAGTGATCTAATCTCATACTTTTACATGTACCTGTCCAGTTTTCCCAGCACCACTTATTGAAGGGGCTGTCCTTTCTCCACTGTATATTCCTGCCACCTTTATCAAAGATAAGGTGACCATATGTGCATGGGTTTATCTCTGGGCTTTCTATCCTATTCCATTGATCTATCTTTCTGTTTTTGTGCCAGTACCATACTGTCTTGATTACTGTAGCTTTGTAGTATAGTCTGAAGTCAGGCAGCCTGATTCCTCCAGCTCCATTTTTTGTTCTCAAGATTGCTTTGGCTATTCGGGGTCTTTTGTGTTTCCATACAAATTGTGAAATTTTTTGTTCTAGTTCTGTGAAAAATGCCAGTGGTAGTTTGATAGGGATTGCATTGAATCTATAGATTGCTTTGGGGAGTAGAGTCATTTTCACAATGTTGATTCTTCCAATCCAAGAACATGGTATATCTCTCCATCTGTTTGTATCATCTTTAATTTCTTTCATCAGTGTCTTATAATTTTCTGCATACAGGTCTTTTGTCTCCTTAGGTAGGTTTATTCCTAGATATTTTATTCTTTTTGTTGCAATGGTAAATGGGAGTGTTTTCTTGATTTCACTTTCAGATTTTTCATCGTTAGTATATAGGAATGCCAGAGATTTCTGTGCATTAATTTTGTATCCTGCTACTTTACCAAATTCATTGATTAGCTCTAGTAGTTTTCTGGTAGCATCTTTAGGATTCTCTATGTATAGTATCATGTCATCTGCAAACAGTGACAGCTTTACTTCTTCTTTTCCGATTTGGATTCCTTTTATTTCCTTTTCTTCTCTGATTGCTGTGGCTAAAACTTCCAAAACTATGTTGAATAAGAGTGGTGAGAGTGGGCAACCTTGTCTTGTTCCTGACCTTAGTGGAAATGCTTTCAGTTTTTCGCCATTGAGGATGATGTTGGCTGTGGGCTTGTCATATACGGCCTTTATTATATTGAGGAAAGTTCCCTCTACACCTACTTTCTGCAGGGTTTTTATCATAAATGGGTGTTGAATTTTGTCAAAAGCTTTCTCTGCATCTATTGAGATGATCATATGGTTTTTCTCCTTCAATTTGTTAATATGGTTAATCACATTGATAGATTTGCGTATATTGAAGAATCCTTGCATTCCTGGAATAAACCCCACTTGATCATGGTGTATGATCCTTTTAATGTGCTGTTGGATTCTGTTTGCTAGTATTTTGTTGAGGATTTTTGCATCTATGTTCATCAGTGATATTGGCCTGTAGTTTTCTTTCTTTGTGACATCCTTGTCTGGTTTTGGTATCAAGGTGATGGTGGCCTCGTAGAATGAGTTTGGGAGTGTTCCTCCCTCTGCTATATTTTGGAAGAGTTTGAGAAGAATAGGTGTTAGCTCTTCTCTAAATGTTTGATAGAATTCGCCTGTGAAGCCATCTGGTCCTGGGCTTTTGTTTGTTGGAAGATTTTTAATCACAGTTTCAATTTCAGTGTTTGTGATTGGTCTGTTCATATTTTCTATTTCTTCCTGATTCAGTCTTGGCAGTTTGTGCATTTCTAAGAATTTGTCCATTTCTTCCAGATTGTCCATTTTATTGGCATATAGTTGCTTGTAGTAATCTCTCATGATTCTTTGTATTTCTGCAGTGTCAGTTGTTACTTCTCCTTTTTCATTTCTGATTCTATTGATTTGAGTCTTCTCCCTTATTTTCTTGATGAGTCTGGCTAATGGTTTATCAATTTTGTTAATCGCTTTACTTCTTCTTATCCAATTTGTATTCCTTTTATTTCTTTTTCTTCTCTGATTGCTGTGGCTAGGGCTTCCAAAACTATGTTGAATAATAGTGGTGAGAGTGGACATACTTGTCTTGTTCCTGTTCTTAGAGGAAATGCTTTCAGTTTTTCACCATTGAAAATTATGTTTTCTGTGGGTTTGTCGTATATGGCCTTTTTTATGTTGAGGTAGGTTCCCTCTATGCTCAATTTCTGGAGAGTTTTTCTCATAAATTGGTGTTGAATTTTGTCAAAAGCTTTTTATGCATCTATTGAGATGATCATATGGTTTTTATTCTTCAGTTCATTAATGTGGTGTATCACATTGACTGACTGGCGTATACTGAAGAATCCTTGCATCCCTAGGATAAATCCCACTTGATCATGGTGTATGATCCTTTTAATGTGTTGTTGGTTGCTGTGCGCTAGCATTTTGTTGAGGATTTTTGCATCTATATTCATCAGTGATATTGGTCTGCAACTTTCTTTTTTTGTAGTATCTTTGGTTTTGGTATCAGGGTGATAATGGCCTCATAGAAAGATTTTGGGGGTGTTGCTTCCTCTGCAATTTTTTGGAAGAGTTTAAGAAGGATGGGTGTAAGCTCTTCTCTAAATGTTTGATAGAATTCACCTGTGAAGCCATCTGGTCCTGGACTTTTGTTTGTTAGTAGATTTTTAATCACAGTTTCATTTTCATTACTTGTGATTGGTCTGTTCATATTTTCTGTTTCTTCCTGGTTCAGTCTTGGAAGGATATACGTTTCTTAGAATTTGTCCATTTCTTCCAGGTTGTCCATTTTATTGGCATACAGTTGCTTGTTGTAGTCTTTTAGGATGCTTTGTATTTCTGCAGTGTCTGTTGTAACTTCTCCTTTTTGATTTCTAATTTTATTGATTTGAGTCCTCTCCCTGTTTTTCTTGATGAGTCTGGCTAATGGTTTATCAATTTTGTTTATCTTCTCAAAGAACCAGATTTTCATTTTATTGATCTTTGCTATTTTTTTCTTTGTTTCTATTTCATTTATTTCTGCTCTGATCTTTATGATTTCTTTCTTCTGCTAACTTTGGGTTTTGTTTGTTCTTCTTACTCTAGTTCCTTTAGGTGTAAGGTTAGATTGTTTACTTGAGGTTTTTCTTGTTTCTTGAGGTAGGTATGTATAGCTATAAACTTCCCTCTTAGAACTGCTTTTGCTGCATCCCATAGGTTTTGGTTCATCGTGTTTTCATTGTCATTTGTCTCTATGTATTTTTTGATTTCCTCTTTGATTTCTTCAGTGATCTCTTGGTTATTTAGTAACATATTGTTTGTGTTTTTTATGTTTCTTTCCCTGTAGTTCATTTCTAATCTCATAGCGTTGTGGTCAGAAAAGATGCTTGATATGATTTCAATTTTCTAAATTTTACTGAGGCTTGATATGTGACCTAAGATGTGATCTGTACTGGAGAATGTTCCATGCGCACTTGAAAAGAAAGTGTAATCTGCTGTTTTTCGATGGAATGTCCTATAAATATCAATTAAATCTATCTCATCTATTGTGTCATTTAAAGCTTCTGTTTCTTTATTTTCATTTTGGATGATCTGTCCATTGGTGTAAGTGAGTTGTTAAAGTCCCCCACTATTATTGTGTTACTGTTGATTCCCCCTTTTATAGCTGTTAGCAGTGGCCTTATGTATTGAGATGCTCCTATGTTGGGTGCATATATATTTATAATTGTTATATCTTCTTCTTGGATTGATCCCTTGATCATTATGTAGTGTCCTTCCTTGTCTCTTGTAACATTCTTTATTTTAAAGTCTATTTTATCTGATATGAGTATTGCCACTCCAGCTTTCTTTTGATTTCCATTTGCATGGAATATCTTTTTCCATCCCCTCACTTTCAGTCTGTATGTGTCCCTAAGTCTGAAGTGGGTCTCTTGTAGACAGCATATATATGGGTCTTGTTTTTGTATCCATTCAGCAAGCCTGTGTCTTTTGGTTGGAGCATTTAATCCATTCACGTTTGAGGTAATGATCGATATGTATGTTCCTATGACCATTTCCTTAATTGTTGGGTTCGTTTTTGTAGATCCTTTTCTTCTCTTGTGTTTCCCACTTAGAGAAATTCCTTTAGGAATTGTTGTAGAGCTGGTTTTGTGGTGCTGAATTCTCTTAGCTTTTGCTTGTCTGTAAAGCTTTTGATTTCTCCTTTGAATCTGAATGAGATCCTTGCCGGGTAGAGTAATCTTGGTTGTAGTTTCTTCCCTTTCATCACTTTAAGTATATCATGCCACTCCCTTCTGGCTTGTAGAGTTTCTGCTGAGAAATCAGCTGTTAACTTTACGGGAGTTTCCTTGTATGTTATTTGTCCTTTTTCCCTTGCTGCTTTCAATAATTTTTCTTTGTCTTTATTTTTTGCCAGTTTGATTACTTTGTGTCTCGGCATGTTTCTCCTTGGATTTATCCTGTATGGGACTCGCTGTGCTTCCTGGGCTTGGGTGGCTGTTTCCTTTCCCGTGTTAGGGAAGTTTTCAACTATAATCTCTTCAAATATTTTCTCTGGTCCTTTCTCTCTATATTCTCCTTCTGGGACCCCTATAATGCGAATGTTGTTGCATTTAATGTTGTCCCAGAGGTCTCTTAGGCTGTCTTCATTTCTTTTCATTCTTTTTTATTTATTGTGTTCTGCAGCAGTGAATTCCACCATTCTGTCTTCCAGGTCACTTATCAGTTCTTCTGCCTCAGTTATTCTGCTTTTGATTTCCTCTAGTGTAGTTTTCATTTCAGTTATTGTTCATTTGTGTTTGTTTGTTCTTTAATTCTTCTAGGTCTTTTTTAAACATTTCTTGCATCTTCTCGATCTTTGCCTCCATTTTTTTTCCGAGGTCCTGGATCATCTTCACTATCATTATTCTGAATTCTTTTTCTGGAAGGTTGCCTATCTCCACTTCATTTAGTTGTTTTTCTGGGGTTTTATCTTGTTCATTCATCTGGTACCTAGCCTTCCGCCTTTTCCTCTTGTCTATCTTTCTGTGAATGTGGTTTTTGTTCCACAGGCTGCAGGATTGTAGTTCTTCTTGCTTCTGCTGTCTGCCCTCTGGTGGATGAGGCTATCTAAGATTCTTGTGTAAGTTTTCTCCTAAAGCACTACTTTTAAATGCCACTTGGTTAAGTGAATGATTTAAAATATATAACTTTATTTTCATAGGCACTGTTCACCAGTATTCACCATGCTATTCCTTTGTCTAGATACGACTACCCTCTGTGATCTGCTGGACCAGTTTACTCTTTAAGAATTGTTTTTAATATTAAGGTTTTCTGGGGTGACTTCTCTGGTACACCAGACGTTATTTTCCTTTTATGACGTGTAACACATAAAATATACTACTGTTTATGCACTGACCAAGTTGTAGTTTAATTGGTTAATTTATACATTTATTCCCCTTTATAAAGTGTGATCTCTTATTTGTCTTACAGTTCCAGCAACTAGCTCAGTGCCATGAATAAGACAGGCCCTAAATAAATGTTAAGTGTATATCTATCTAAGTAAATAAATTATACTTCATGAGTTGTGGTAACTTTCTGACCTCTGTTCAATATAGATAGATAAAAACTCTCTCTCTCCCTCTCCCTCTACCCCTCTCCCCCTCCCCCCCACATGTATACATACAGCGAGGGGTGGGGTATGATGGCTACCAGAGTTCTCCTTATCAAAACCAAGATCACTATTCAATACTATTACTCAGGAAACATCATCTTACATTAATGGGATCCTCATGAAAGAATAAGTAGCCTAAAGTAGTTCACTGGTTCTTCTTAGAAATTCAAAATACATACATATTTCCTTCTTTTGTAATATGAATATCTGTGGAGTGCTCCCTGTTGCCTGGAAACCTTTAGATACTTGTAAAACTTCATAGCTATTTGTAGGTTCCCCAGACATGTGTTACTCCCAGAGAAAACTAAGTCGTAGCCACTGTCATTGTTAAAAGGATTTTGACTGAATTGCTGGCAAATTAAAGTATAGCAATTACATTTTTATTTTTATATTTATCATAGTTTACTTTGTTGAATTTAGGCTACTTTATTAGCTACTTTGGCATGATTTATACTGGTTCAGAGTTTCAAGCAACACATTTTAGATTAGGCTGAGCCTTGAAAAAAATTATTTCTGACGATCAGAATGATGAAACAGTATTGGTATGCGTAGGTTTTTGTTTGCATTCAAGCACCTTCACTGACAGCAGTAACTCAGATTTTAAGCACATTTCAATTCCTATAATTACGTTGATTGCTCAGATCAGCTTTTTGAGGCTCATTTTAGCAGGCCATAAGGTGTTTGTTTATAGATGCTGATGGGGGAACTAGGAAAAGGTGCAAGGGTCCTAAGAGGTAGGGTCATCTTCCCAGCTGGCAAACAGCTGCCTACTCGCCGTACCCTCTCGTGGCAGAGAGAGGAAGTTTTGGTGTCTCTTCCTCCTCTCATATGAACACTAATTCCATCATGGGGCTTCACACTTATGACTTTATCTAAAACTGATTATTTCCCTAAGCCCCCACCTCCTAATACATCACATTGAAGGTTAAGGCTTCAACATATTAATCTGGTGGGGAGGGGGCAAAAACATTCAGTCCATAACAGTGTCTATTGTGAATTGATTATTTAGAATTATTGAGATAAAATGAGTAAAAAGAATATAAAATGTCTTTTTTCTTGATGTATGAAAATGTCTAATACAATTACAAGTTATTGAAATAGTCAATGTGTCAGAGATAACTTTATTATAGCTATACATCCAATACCACCGTTTCATTGTTTTATCATTATTTGGAAATCTGTTGCCATTACAGAAACTCAATAAAAATGGGCAAAATGTTATAATTTTCCTGGCTTAATGATTGATAACAAAGGAGTGAAATCAAGCCCACAAGTGATCCCTCTGGGTAACTTCCTAGTTCAGCTCCCATGCAGTATATCTGTTGTTATATTCTTGGTAATAAATAGGAAGGAGATAGCAAATTTAAATTTATATTACTAATTCATGGAATGAGAAGGAGGACTGAGGCCATTTTTTCCAATTACCATTTAGTTATCATCATCATGATGAATGTTATTATTTTAATTATGATTTATAAAATAAAAATTAACAATATTATTATTGTTTCTAGAATGTATTATTTGGCTGGCACTTCTTTAAATCCTTTAATCCTTATAATGGGTCTCTCAGGTAGATGCTTTTATTATCCTCATTCTAGAGGTAACAAATGTGAGGTGTAAAGAGTCTAAATAGTTTGCCCAAAGTCTCATAGATGGTAAGAGATTGAACTGAATCTGAGCCCTTTGAACTCTAAAGGTCTGTGAATCATCATGTTATATAGCTGCCTGTGAGTGAAATCCTAGACAAAGTGAAAATTTCTGCTATGTTTCACACCTTCCATTACATTTGGATGCAACTGTGCTCTTTAAGACCTTTGTCTATTAGCATTTTGGTGGGGGGGGGGGTGGATATGGCACTGGACCAAAATATGTCCCCCTGCAAGGTAGATCCATTGATCCTAGCTTTCTCACATGGTATAGTAAAAAAATAATATTAATTAGTATAGTAAAAAATAATAAGTTTTAAAAAAAAGAAAACAAAAAGGAGAAAAGTGAAAAAAAAACTTTTATATTTGAAACAGCTCATTTCACACCCCTTGAATTTTCTATTTTCCAGGCTTTTTACTTTGATAGACTTCAGTGTCCTGTTATTTCTTACCTTGTTATAGAGTATGAGGCCCAGTATATGACAAACAGTTATATTTTGACTGATATATTGAAAAAAGCTGAGTGTGAGAGTGCTCCATTTGGTCATCAGGTGAACATATTTTCCCCACCCTCAAAATGAAAGTATGTTTTCCATCCTTATTCAAGCTCTTCAGATTTTTGCCTTTATTCTTTGTTGGTATCATTCCTCTGATTGCCCCAATTTTCTCCTGGTGTCATTCCTTAGAAGGCATACTCTCCTGTGCTGTGATTGTTGACGTCTCTATGTGTTCTTAGGAAGTCCCCTTGACCCTCTTTGCCTGTGTGTCCCATTTCTTAAAATTCTTTGTAGGGCTGATGCCATCTGGCAGAATAGAGTTTGAATTGGAATGATTTTAATTCTGTTAGATTCATTCTCTTTTAGAGGCTCAGAATTCCTTTTCCATTTAACGTTAAGCAGGGCTTAAGGTGCTGATTGAGCAGTTGAGTCATCTAAGTAAATGTGGTAGAGGGATATTATAAATAGGTTAAATCCACAGATAATGACCCAAATTCATTTTAAGTAATCATTTACTTTCTGCTGTGTCTTTTAGCAGTATTGTGACTTTTTAGTACAATTGACTAAGCATATTTGAATTCTTATTTTATTTAATGACCCCTTATCTTCTTCTGGAAGTTTTGAGTAGTGAAATTTTACCACCAAAATAAAGCAACAGGCAGTTGGAGAATCTCATATGTGTATACAGGTTCCTAAATTTTAAGTGAAGTTAATGAAAGCTACTTGCTCTTCGCAGTGCTTTATAGATTGTTGTGCTGAATGAATGCTTTGAGTTCTAACTTGAAGCCTACTGCAGAGTAGAATAGAGAAAACTGCGTTTGGAGTGTGACTAAGTCAGCTGAATGCTGATTGTCATTTACTCTAGTTATGTTGTCTTAGGTAAGTAACTGAAGTTGTGATTCATCTTCTGAATTTTTTTTCTTATACAAAGCAAGGATAACAACAACTGCATCACCAGTCTTATTCAAAGGATACGGTCAGATAATGCACGTTAGGTGCCTACTACTCTGCTTGGCAAATAATTGCTTCAGAGTAAATAATAGCAATTATTATCATTTTAACTACTGTATGATAGCTTATATATTTTGGTTGTTGTTTGGGACTCTTGCTCCTTTTGCCTCTGAGCATTATAAGGATGAGGGATAGGAAAATTCCTTGGTTTTTCTTGAATCTGGGGAGTGATGTTCAGTTTTTGAAGCATAGTTATTACCTGTCATGTGTCACTCTGGGACTCTGATGCAGAGAATGAGAACCTAGAGAACAATTGAAATACATTGAAGACATACTAAATGGAGTACTGGGGAGACCACAGAAAATCTTATCCATTTTGGTAAATTGGGACACCCACTTGATGTTATCTGCAAAGCTGAAGATACACATGATCTATAATCCACCAATGCTATTCCTAGTTGTACACCCCAGAGAGACTTGTCCACATATGAACAAGGAGATGTGTGCAAGAATGTTCTTGACAGTGTAGTTTATAATGGGAAAAAAAAAGGAAAACATAGATGTCCTTTTCTAGCTATGTAGATAAATTGTAGTATACTCATAGAGCAGCAAAGAAAATGTATGAGGTGAATGTATTGGTGTTAGCATGGATGAATCTTAGAAACATAAGGTTGAAAGAAAAAAAAAACTATGCAGACGGATGCATGCAGCATGATATATTTATATAATGCTTTACCATATCAAAGCAGTATTGCATAGATATATACTATATATGTGTAAAAGCATAAATTCTTGCATGGGAATAACATCAAATTCAAGATAGTTTTCTTTGGGGAGAGAGAAGTGTGATCATGCAACTGGAAATGACATTTCTTAAGTTAGTATTTATTATATAATTCTTTTAAGCCTTTTGTATAAGTAAAATATTTAGTAAAATAATGTAGTGCAATATGTCAATTATAAATATACAGCCAAAAATAAACCCTTTTAACTTACTAATTATTTGTTATTTTCCTTTTTTTTTTTTACTATGTCATCATTTTCTTAAAAATTATACATTCAAAAATGTATTATTTTTATTTTGAAACTTTAAATATTCTATTTGGTACTTATTGGGTGAGATTTCAGTATCAAAGTTTAGAAGTCATCTAATTTTCACTCCTAGTAAATTATCTCTGTACTTCTTTCAACCTGATTATTGAACAGCTGGAGGTGTCAGCCTGTGATATTGAATGGCATAACTTAAATATTTGACCATTTAAGTGATGTCTGACATATTGTAAATGCTGAAGAGATGAACTTAGATAACTAAAATGATGAAAATTATTTTAATTTTAGTGTCGGTCTTCATTCTTCAGTAATCTTGCATATGACCATTCTATATTCCCAGAAAATTCTCTTCCTGTTGTGGCATTCCAGATGCAACCTTGACCTTCTCCTTGTCCCGCAGGGCTCCCAGACACCAGTCAAGAGCTAACTGTAAGACCTTTGTCATATGTCCCTACCTTTTCCTTCTAATTGTCCCCTGCCTTTGACTTAAAAATAATTGCTTGGCTAATTTAGAAATAAAAACATCCAAGTGCCCCCTTTGTTTATGTCTTTAAGGAAACAACCAAGATTATAAAACATTGATGGCCCATTATTTTAAAATTTTACCTTAAAGAAAGAGGTAAAGCAATTAATACCTAAAGTATTAAGCTGTTTCTTTATTAACCATAACTGTTCTTTTATTGCCTCTAAGTTTTAGCATCAAGTACAGAATGCTTTCTGGCCAAATAGTGGACGCTTTGGTTACCTCAAGGTCAAATGCCTTGAACTCTTTATTTCTGAAGATCTGGTAGTCTTTCCATCTCTCTACCAGCACAAGTAGTTTCCAGCTAATTAAAAGGCTGTCCTGACTGCCTTTTTCTAGGAGTCAGAGCCCTACTAGTTATTACTTCATGCAATAGAAGAACAGTAGGGCTTCCCTGGTGGCGCAGTGGTTGAGAGTCCGCCTGCCGATGCAGGGGACACGAGTTCGTGCCCCGGTCGGGGAGGATCCCATATGCCGCGGAGCTGCTGGGCCCGTGAGCCATGGCTGCTGAGCCTGCGCGTCCGGAACCTGTGCTCCGCAACGGGAGAGGCCACAACAGTGAGAGGCCCACGTAGCACAAAAAAAAAAACAAAAAACAAACAAACAAACAAATAGAAGAACAGTAAGAGAAAATTCCCCAAAGAAAAATAATACAGTAACAAAACAAAGACCATCTTAATAGCCCTTTAGTACATTATTTTATTTTCTGACTTTTCATTTTATAATAAATAAAATTTAAATTCACACTGCTTGGTAACATCTGAAAGTTGCTGTTTCTGGTATGTCACCCTAGCTTCTGCAGTTGGTAAGGCCTTGATGACTGAATTACCCTTTATCTAGGAGATGTCTTTCTACATTTCGCTGACAACTGTTCATTCGTGCGTGCATGCGTGCAGTCTGTCATTCATTTCATAAACATTTGTAAATACCAATTGTGTGTCTTGTAATTGTTGTCCTGCAGAAAGTAGCAGAGATCAGAATTACATGGACATAAACAATTTCATAACAGTAGCAAGTGCTGTAACAGAAGCACTGATATGATGGTGTAAAGATTCAAGGTTGATTATTGCCTACATTTGTTTATGGATCCTAGCATTTACATTTTTTTGGTCACTTTGAATGTTATGATGTTTTCTAACTTTTCTTTAACTCCCTCAACTATTATAAGCTTTAGATTTGAATCTGTTTTCTTCTATTTTTATTTTTCCCTCACAAATCTTTGATCAGGCCCAGAATACTGTAGAATAAAATTATTGCAAATTATTATGTTATTATATATGTTTATATCACCTTAATTATATAAAGACTAAACTTTCATTCTAGTTCAATTAAAAAAATTTTCAGTATGTAAGGCAACTGTGAGTTATTAATTCTAGTATGAATTATCCCATGAGGGCGTATGAGAATGATCTAATCAGTAGGATATGTACCCACTCAGTAGGCATTGAATGCCTTCCATATTATGTGCCAAGTACAGTCCTGGAGCCTGAGTGGAACTGAGACTATATAGATGAGTGAACATAGTCCTTGCCTTCAAGTAGTAGATAAGTACATAAACACGTTATTATTGTGAAGTGTAAGTGCTTTAATTGCGTATGGTCACTTGCAGGACTAACTCATTGCTTCTCCATTTTGTCTTAAATATTTTGCTTAGTTAGTATTTATTTTGCCTGTGATCTGAGTGTACAGTATTCATATGCTCTTCTTACCTACCATGGGTTAATGCATCAAACTGAACTCCGATTCTGGGTCAGCAAGGAAAAATGCTCCACACATCAAAAGCTCTCTTTATTCTGCAATACATGTTGTTGACTCATTATGAACTCTCTTTCTGTCATTAATTTTGTACTCTTGTAGTCAATTTTGACCTATACCTGATTGCAATAATGCAACTGATGAAAGAAACAAAGGAAAAATATTAGGCATGATCTTAAAATGTAAATTGTATGGCAGTTCCAAGAATGTTCATGTAGTTGAGACAACAACAAGTGAATATAATCAAGTAATTAGGGAACGGTAGGAGTCTTCTGCTTTTATGGAAGTCATAAATTCATTGCAGCTCAGAGTTCAATCAATAAATATATGAGTGGTGATCTAAGACATTCTGGCCAGGGGGATGCTCTGATTAGGGGAAGTTTTGAAAGAAGAGAGGGACAGTTGTCAAACATGAAGTCAGGGACTCCTCTCTACAATAATAACCCCAGAGGGCATGCCCTGAATCAAACGATATATGTGTATATGGATGAAATGCTCTCTGGGTGCAGAGAGAAGAGAGATCTAATTCCAGTAGGGGAGTCAGAAAGGCTTCACTAAACAGTAAGTTCTGGATGAGTCCCAAAAGGTAGTTATAGTCTGTGTGTTTTGATTTTACTTTACAGTAAGCAATTTTGAGGAGATGCTGTCTAAGGTTAAACCTTTTATGTAACAAGTATTTTTATTGATTTGTTGAAAAAGTGGATGGAAAATGCAAGGCTATTATGATCCCTACTTTTTAGAATCTGCTTGAAATAAGATGGTTCTTATCTATTTCTAAGGGAGGGATGGGAGTCAGAGCACCCTGATGAAAATCTTCATCTCCAACAGCATTATTGAGATGTTGTGTCATCAGTGGTCTCCCAAATAAACGCATTCGTTTCAACCAAAATAAAATAATTTAAAAATACATCTTAAAAATAAAGACTGAAAGTATCAATTAGTTATGTAATTGATTAATATATTTGGTAATAAATGTCATTTAGCTTTTTCATGTGTTAATTGTCTTATATTAGCCATAAAATAGGTAAAACAAATATTGTTAATGCATCAGGTTTTACCATAGTGTTCTGGAAATTATTGAAAGGGGTGTACTCTGTCTTGTGGCAAGACGTATTTCAAAGGAAAAAACCTCAGAATTAATATATGTGTGTTTATAAATAAATATAAAGCTAGTTTCCAAAATAGTGGTTCAATTAACAAAACTAGAGCTTTACCATCAGAAAGTTAAGTCTTATGTTTTCAAGATTCAGAGGGGTGATTTTTTAACAATTTGATTTCTGTGCTCTGAATGGAATTATATGCTCTATCATTTCATTTGTAAATTCATTTTGTTATATTAGTTGAACAGAAACTTGGTTTTTACCTTGTCACATTTGAATAACTTAATATAAGTCTGTTTAATGTATTTTGTCATCACTTCCTAGGAGATTTGCAGCTAAAATTTCGTTCATAATAAGTGTAGAATGTTCACTAATTTGCCTTCTGAGTTCTAAGTGAATTGGTCATCAAAGACAGAAGAAAAAAAATTATTAATTACTGTTCGAAGCAAAAAAAAAAAAAATCACCACATGCATTTTAAAAATTACAGAAGTCATTACTTGTGTATTTTTTCTGGATCGTGGCTAACATTTATATTAGCTGTTCTTGGCACCGTTTTGGTTTGCTCCTATCCAGTATATATTTCCCAAGTCAGTAGTTTTTTGTTTGTTTCACTGAAATAATGCTCTTATCAACATATCTGTGATATTTAACATTGTCCAAGTCAATCTGGAATTGTTTCTGACGATATCAATCAGTTTATGATTTTAGTTATAGCCAATGTATAATAGAATAAAAAAACTATGCATTTTAGAGCTGGAAGAGACCTCGGAAATCACTTGGTCTATATCTCTTACTTTCCAAATACAACGTGACTCAAAAAGACCAAGAGACTTTTGGAAGTCATGTATATATCACTGGATTGAAAATCATAAGAGAATACTATCCTGCTTAGATTTTTGATGTTTGGAAAGTCACCTGACTTTTGTGAACTTGATATTTTCCAACTACAAAATGTCAGGGATGCATGTTTAAGCATGTGTAGTAGAACAACAATTGAATTAAATGTCAATAGCCCTGGGTAGATTCTGGCTCTGCCTCTTATTAGTTATGTGTCCCTTGTCAAATTATCCTTTCTGAGGCTTGGTTTCCTTTCTGTGAAATGGAGACATGTAAGCTCACAGAACTGTTTTAAGTAGCAGATGTAATGGTAGGTGTGAAAGTATTATCTCTAGAGGATTTTTCTCAACGACAACACAGTTCTTCCTCTATATGGGCCCTTTTGCTTGTGTAATGATCAGAAGCGGGGAAATAGACACTCTAGCATTAGCTCTGCTTTCAGGCCCAAACCGATTATGGTCTTTATGAATATCCTACATAGACATCAACTCCTCATGCACTGTTGTAGTCTCCTTCCTCTGGCACAGGGAGTAGTTAAGAAACAATCTCGACATTATCTCCCTCCTCTCTTCTCCTTCAGGATTTAGCTTTCTTCCGTCCTTACCACATTCCACACTACACTACCTACTTCAAGAACTGGTGGCAAAATTCCCAAAAATACTTCATGAAAAAAAAAAAAACCCCTCCATAGGTCACTGTTTTGTTTAGAAAAAGTTTTGAATTCTTCTATTTTATCAGTATACTGCTTTGAATCACAAAATTGATCTGCTATTTCTTGGACCTGATTTTTTCAGATATAAAGTCACAGGAACGTTCAACAAAAATGTATTTAGAATACAAAAGATAGAAAACTATTTTATGAAACATTAATCACTATTTCATAAAACCAAATGTGGTAAACATTATACCATTAGGACTTTTTAAAAGATAGAAATATTAAATGCTAATAGCCCTGTCTTGGAGCACATGTATGTATGTCCTCATGATACTATAAAGTATATTCTATACATACATGCATATTGGTGTGTGTAAACTGAAGTGCAGAGAAAGGTCATTGTAAAGAACTTTGTTAAAATATTGAAAGTAAATTTCATTGCCTCATATTTTACAAGCAGATGTTATTTTAAAAAAATGATATTTAAAAACTAAGACTTTTAATTCTTACATTGAAACCAAAGTTAACAGGTTGAATGAAATTTTGCTTATGGCATCTGCTGCCATTTTTAGTAGGTGATTAGTCATTTTCTTTTTCCTGCAAGTATCTGACAGAAACTCCAACAGAAATGAATCATAGTTTCAAGCTGTTGCTTACCTCATCTCCACCAGAAAGGATAGCCTGGAAATTATCCCCAAAAATCCAAGAACGAAATTCTGAAAATGCCTTAAGGGGCTTTGACAGAAGTATTTAGCAATCCGAAAATTACAGCAATCTGTCACATCAACTTGTAATGAAAGGTAGGCTACAGCAACTTAGAAACGATGTGGCAAGAAAAATATCCAAGTAGAAATCTCTCTTTGACTATTTTAAGACACATTAAAGACACATTTGTCCTTATAAATATTGCGTTGTAATCGGGTTAACTTTTACAGAGGTGGGCTCATTATTAATCAAGCATTTATT
This sequence comes from Lipotes vexillifer, assembly GCF_000442215.2. NCBI lineage: Eukaryota > Metazoa > Chordata > Mammalia > Artiodactyla > Lipotidae > Lipotes > Lipotes vexillifer. The sequence continues at coordinate 634,003 of NW_006782062.1, forward strand.
ATGCAGATTAGATGAGTTTTTTAAAAGCCAGGGCATTAATAATTATGATTCAGTCAGTGAGTATTTACAATATTATTACTGCATATGCATTCAAAAATTTTGCTTAGTTTGTTAATTTTGCTTAAATACCTTTCTATTTAAGGGATCACATCCTTGTAACTCTGAAATAGTCATAATACTAAAAGCATCAACTCATTTAATAATGAAGTTTTCCCCTCAATCCTGTTAATATGGGCAACAGACTTAAAATTTAAGAAGCTTCCATTATTGTACAAGAATAAAGTTTACCTGGAGTCACCATTTAAACAATGTAGGATTATTCCCTTAAAGCTTAAGCTAAGTGAAACTTTCATTTCTAATTCTCTCTCTGTCATTCTCTGTCTCTAAGACTGTGTAATTCCCCAGCATAGATGATCATACACTATTCTTTTAAAATTTCTTCTCCTTTATTATAAAATCACAATATGTGTGTAAACAGGTTAATGCTGCATGGAAAACTGATTTATACCACTAATAGTACTTTATTTGGATAATTGCAGGAGACAGTGAGTCATATAATATCTCCCCTTCATTTATTTATTTATTCATTTAAAATGTATTTTGAAGAACTTATTGTGGTCCAGGTACTGTTCTAGTTGCTGGTGGGGAGAGGGGCAGTCAATAAAACAATTTCCTGATTTTATAGTATTTACATTCTAGTGGAGAATTTAGACAATAAATAAATATATGAGTAAATATATGTCAGATGGTGCAAATTATTTTTTTAAAGTTATGAAAAAAATCAAGCAGACATTTTGGGATGGATCAGGCAGTGAGGAAAAGGTGTGGGATAATTTTTCATATAAGCTAGTATGTGAAGGCTCTTCTGATAGGCGATTTTTGAACATAGACTGAATAATAACCATGGTCTGTGTCAAGCAGTACCCTGAGCTGGGAGCATACCTGTGTTTAAAGAATGGTGAGGCGGTCTGAGTGACTGGTGTTTCAAGAGCATGAAGGTGATGAAGTTAAGGTGGTGAAAACGAGGACAAAAATTAGAGGCATTTTAAGGGCTCAGGCTTTAACTTTGAATGAATAGGGAAATTATTAGATACCTTGGGATAGAAGAATGATATGATATGATAGATTTTTAAGAGGGTCACTCTGGCTACTTATTAGAGACGACATGAGCTGGGCAAGAAGAATATCAGCTGAGAGACAAATTATGAGGATACTGTAGAAACCCAAGTCCAAGATAGTGATCCTTTACATCAGAGTAGTACTGTTGGAGGTGGAGGTTCACATTCCAAATACATTTTAAAATTAGATCCAACAGGATTTGTAAGTGGATTTAAATTGGGATTGAAAGAAAAGAATTTAGTCGATTACAGTAGAAAGTTTTTGGTCTGAGCAACTGAAAGGGTGGAATGGTCACAAAGCTGAAATGGGAAAGACTATAGTAAGAGCATGTTTGCATGCAGGTGCTTGGTCAGGACCTCTGGCCACACTGATTTTCAGGGCTTTACTATCAATCCAGTTGGAGATGTTGAGTATGAAGCTGGATATTTGCATCTTGAGTTGAGGAGAGAAGTTGAGATTAGCAACAGAAATTTAGGAATGATCAGCATATTCTTGGCCCATGATTCAGCCATGAGCCTGAATAATATCTGAGGATGGAACCATGGGGCACCCCAACTTTCACAGGTTGAGGAGATGAGAAGAAACTTGCAAATGAGATGGAGACTAACACTGTCTGGTTTGCTTTTTAGTTTTCTTTGTTTAAAGAAGACTTTTCTTGGGAAAAGTTTTGTTTTGCTTTACATTTTAAAGAAGGAAGTCTTTGTGATTCAAGGACTTACTTTAGTGTATGAAGAACCTTGATTCCCTTGCTGAAATTCTTTAAAAGGACTTTCAGTTTTGGAAAGGGATATTAAAAAAGGAAGCCCTGGATATCACTTTAAAGTATTTAATTTTTTTTTTTTTTTTGCGGTACGCGGGCCTCTCACTGTTGTGGCCTCTCCTGTTGCGGAGCACAGGCTCTGGACGTGCAGGTTCAGTGGCCATGGCTCATGGGCCCAGCTGCTCCGCGGCATGTGGAATCTTCCTGGACTGGGGCACGAACCCATGTCCCCTGCATGGGCAGGCAGACTCTCAACCACTGTGCCACCAGGGAAGCCCCAAATATTTAATATTTGATATATATAATATTTAATATATATTTAATGTTTTAAAATATTTATTTTGCACCTACTACATCCTTACTATGTACTAAATCATAGTAGATATTGGAGACAAAAAGATGGATAATGCAGGTTCCCTCCTCTCAATATGTCATCACTCCATTTGGCGGAAACAAATACATTTTCACAAGTGCAAGACAGTATGGTATAAACTGGTAATGAGTCAGTGAAGGATTGAGACTGTTAATCGATACTAACAATTTGTCTCAAGTTATTCATGTGCTTTATCTGGAAGTGGGAATAAAAATGCTGACTCATTAGAGGGATTTAAGATTAAATAAAATGAAGATGAAAGCATCTCATACAGTGATGGATATAGAAAATGAAGAATGGGCTCCAAAAATATTAATGACTTTACCAAAGTGTTTTTAATACTAGCATTTGTTATGCTTAGTGCAATAAGTCAAAGACAAATACTGTATGTTATCATTTATATGTAGAGTCTAAAAAATAAAACGAATGAATATAACAAAGTAGAAACAAACTCACAGATATAGGGAACAAACTAGTGGGTACCTATAGGGAGACGGGAGGGGGAAAGGGCAAGAGAGGGGAGGGATTAAGAAGTACAAACTACTCTGTATAAAATATATATAGCCACAAGGATGTAACACACAGCACAGGGAATATAGCCATTTTTTAAATAGTAACTTTAAGTGGAGTATAATCTATAAAAATATCGAATCACTATGTTGTACACCTGAAACTGATATTGTAAATCAACTATACTTCAATTTAAAAAAAAATTAAAAATAGCATTTAGACCAATACTCACCTTTTCTGAAAGGTAAGCCAGTTTAGGTGTGTAGTTAAATTGCCCTTATGCTGGATCCTCCTCTCTATTATTCCCTGATATGCGTTCTCATATAGGTTATCTGGGGAGATCCTCATTCTCGCCTAAACATCTGCCTAACATCTCTCAGGTGCTTCCACTCTTGTGTAACCCATAATGTGCCTTCTACTCTCCATTGAACAAGTCCACCTCAGTCCTCAAGATAGATGTGACTTCTTAGGTGCTGGATGCATGTTGCATGTGACAGCTCTCATTTAAAGATCATGAACCCCCCTAGGCCTGGATAAACATTACTTGATTCAAACTCTATGAGGTTGGTTGTGGTATGCCTCAGTTCCTCATAGCAGAATGAGGATAGAACTTTACTACCTCATATGTTGTCTTGAGGATTCAATGAGACTCTGTGTATAAAGGACTTAGTATAGTGCCCAGAGCATAGGCAACACTCAAATATTGTAGTTAATTCATGTCCTTATCTCTGTGGACTCTTAGTGCTTAGAATGTTCTACTGAAATGAATTGCATCTAGAGGTAGATTTAATTTTTTTTGCTGTCCTCCCTTAGTATTAGTTATAGACTCATAATGTTTTCTGTACACACATACATATATATTGCCAGTTTTTGTCAGGCAGAGGAAGCCATTAAACCTGTCCTTAAATGCTTTTCCAGGATAATTTCCCACTGTCCTAAACACATTTGCTTTATAGGTCAATCCTGGTTTACACACTGGCTTTGCAACATGTCTGATTTCTCATCCCTTAAACATCAACTTGTCTCCAAATGGATTCTTCCTTCCTCTCTGCCTACCCCAATCCTAAGCATCCTCCATATTTCCTAATTCTCATCAATATCACTTCTACCTACCTGAGTTCACTGAAATCTGCCTCTTCTTTGGATTTGGGGCATTGTCTACCACAGTCTTTCACAAAACAAATTATATAACCATAGAGCTGGAAGCCAGAAGGTACTTTGGGGTTATCCATTCTGAACTATTGGTATGTACATGAAGAATTTGAGCGACAGGGAAGTAGACCAATTTGTCCAAGGTTACCCAACCTGTAATAAAAAGCATTAACTAATTAATTAAGATTGATAGAACAGCTACTGTTTGTCGGGCATTGTTACAGATATCAGAGGTACAGGAGTAGACCAAACAAACTCTCTGACATCAGAAGCAGACTCTCAGACAAAATACGAATTCAGGCAGTTTATTTGGAAGGTAACCTCAGGAAACTTCTGTAGACAAGTGTGAAACTGAGAGGGAAGGTAGGAAGCCAACAGAGGTACCATACTTACAAGATAAGTGCTGAGGGAAGTTGGGGATCAGTTGTGCTGGAAATCTCAGTGAGACAGTCTAGAGCAGTGCTGCTTACATTCTCTGTGGGGAATTTGTGGGGAAGGACATTTTTAAAATAAATTTCACTCTGTGGTAGATTATTTGATACTTTTTATTATTAGATCCAACAGAAACAAAATTAGGCTGCAAGGGCTTCCCTGGTGGCACAGTGGTTGAGAGTCCGCCTGCTGATGCAGGGGACACGGGTTCATGCCCCGTTCCGGGAAGATCCCACATGCCGCGGAGCGGCTGGGCCCGTGAGCCATGGCCGCTGAGCCTGCGCGTCCGGAGCCTGTGCTTCGCAACGGGAGAGGCCACAACAGTGAGAGGCCTGCGTACCGTCGGGAGCCTGTGCCCCGCAAATGGGAGAGGCCACAACAGTGAGAGGCCCGCATAACGCAAAAAAAAAAAAAAAAAAAAATAGCCTGCAGAATTGCTGTAAAGGTGTTCAATCACTCACTCAATTTCTGTATTTACTCAATCATGGATCAATAGCACACCATTCTCAGAATGCACTTTGAATGACACTGGGGTAGAATATATTTTAGAGCTGTCCCTCGTGCTCTACTCCTAGCAAGAGTGTAAGAAACCTTATACTCAAGATAAATTTTAAACTCTAGGTATCAAATAGTTTTACTAGTTAGAAAACTTGAATTATATATAAATGGAAAAGCAAAGTCTTTTTAAATTACTTTAAAAAAGTAATTTAAATTTTAATTTTATATGTTAAAGTCTATTTTCCTATTCCTATATATCACTTCATACCTGATAACATTTACCTGTCATGAAAATCTATCTACACATGTACAATATTTCATTTACTTAGTCTCCCCAACTGTAACTGAGCATAAAATTAGATACATTAGTTATGTGTGTATAAATAAATATATAAATATATGAAGTGTACTTGCATGCACATAGCATTTATATATTCATATAATACCATAATATAGTCAATAACATCTCCACATGCTTGAGCTCTTTCTTAACGTTGCCTGGATGTGCCAATGTTGGAGGAGGATTTCATGACAAACGGGATGAGGGTTTCACGCTCTCCAGACTGAAACTTTAGTTGTACTGACAGGAAACTTGCCTGTAACCTAGACTACTCACCAGGTTTTTAAATTTAAGGGCCAGTACTTTTCCCCCTTAAACTCTAGGGATTTTCATAAGGTCACCATCAATTTTATGTAAAAGAAATACAGTGAGCGTTAATAATTAGTATCCAGATGTAAACCTCAGGCGAACCCATTGATGCATCTCAAAAATAGTATCATGGGATACTATTTTTGTATCATGGGAAGCTAAGAACTGAGATTAACTGTTAATCAGTGCATATTTACATCTGGACACTCTAAACTTACATTTTAAGGACACTTTCAACAAATAGTTTTAGGTAAGCGTCATGTTAGAGGCAATACAATCATTTTGCCTTTGAAAAGGGGACTGTGTTGGCCAGCAGTACAGCCTAATATGTTCTTATAAATCTGAAGATAAAAGTGGAGGTTCCTCCTGCCCAAAGAACACAGACTTTTCTCTGAGGCTTCTTTTGAATGACATTGAAGGTGGAATAGATACCAGCTTCAGTGTGGCTTTTCTCTGTGGGTTTATGCTTCATCTAGCAGGAGACAAGTTGGACTGTAGTTAGACATGTCTGAAGGTAGAAAAAGCAGGTTACGTTATCAACATCTTTCTGTCTTTAGCAGTCACATATAACTCTTGGTGGACACACCGATCTCAGTCTCATATTTAAGTATAAATGTGAGTTAAGTATTTCTGGGGCTTTGCAGCAAAGGAAAACAAATGGCTCCTGTAGCAGAGTAACTCAAGCAAAACAATATATTTTAATCGGCTAACATCTTCAAAACTGAGAGCATTTTGAATAGAGTTTCAGTTTTTGTGTGATAAAATGGTTCAGTAACCTTTTTCGTTTTAAAAATTTTGAATGGAGAGCCTATATTGCTATTTCATGTCAACACCTATAAAATCTCATAAGCTTGTATATTTGTTTTCCAGTTTTTAATTGTTTTTTCCCAAAGACTTTCTACCTTTTGCCATCTATTGTCTGATACCCTCACCTAAGGTGTTTTAAGATCAAATTATTAAATATATAACCATATTTTCTAATATAAAATTAGCATATGCTTATTGCCCAAAATGTAGAAATTACAAAATATAAGAAACATAATAATTTATAATCCTTCAGCTCAGATTGGCCAGCCCCAAATTGACACTTTGAAGTATTACTACTTATCTTTCTCTGTAAACTGTGTTTGTTTATACACACATATACAGTCACACTTAAGCGAGAGAGAAATTTAAGTAATTTTCATTTAGCATTTCACTGTGTTTTTGTATGGTGTTACTGCTTTTTATAGACATCAAAATTCCCTATCATGTGATTCCATTATTTATTTAATTACCTTCCTATTGTTGGATATTTTTGTTGGCTATGTTGATTATCACAACACTGTAATGAACATCTTTGTCTACTTTCCATGTTTTTAGAGTTGAAATGCAATAGCTGGGTTAACAGTATACATATTTGTATTATACTTGATGAATAAAGCCAAATTGTTTGGCTTTATTCACCAAGTATAATAATTAGAATATGCACTTATACTGTCACCTCTAGAGTATGAGGTTCCCAGTCCCACAGATTCTTTTTTTTTTTTTTTTTTTTTTTTTTTTTTTTTTTTTT
>NW_006782062.1:641147-716043 GCF_000442215.2 Lipotes vexillifer
GGGATCTTCCCGGACCGGGGCACGAACCCGTGTCCCCTGCATCGGCAGGCGGACTCTCAACCACTGAGCCACCAGGGAAGCCCAAGGTGAGAGATTTTTATAGATCAAAGTGAGCACGAACAAAGAAGTTATACTGGGCATTTGCTGAGGGGTTAAAGCAGGGTTACCTTCCTTACATGGAGCAAAGGGAAATCTTGGAGCTGAGCCAGGTAACATGTGCTGAACAGACAAGCACTGACTGGTTCACCTAGGGCTGCTTTTTCTGGGAGATTCAAGCACAGAAACTTTAAGTTTTGGTTTGCTGACATGGGGTCTAGCATGAGTGACTCCATCTTGGGCTAATCTGGTTACTTTAACAGCATATTTACACTTTAACTTTTATCAACCACCCCCCACCATCAATAGCTAAAATATTATATGTCCCAATCATTTAATGATTTTCCACAAGTTTATTAAGTAATATTTTTTTCCTATGTCCAATAGTGTTAAAACACCAGATGGTTTCTTATTCTAATATTATAATCATTCAACATGTCAATTACCATGGAGTAATTTAACTTTTCAGCTTCAGATTCTACATATGGAAAACAGTAAAACATGTTAACAGAGTTTGAAAGTAAATCTAAATCATTTCAGGCACTACATTCTTTCATCACAGTGTTTCTCTACAAACAGAACTCAACTTAGTTTATCCAGTTCTTTTTAAAATAACCATATTCTTTTAACTTTGTTCTCTAATTTCCTTTTGCATGCCTCCTACCATCTCTTATGTACTTCTTTCTCACTTAAGCATCATTTCTTTGTTTAGCTAGCTAGTTGTTCAATTGGAGGTACTTATTCAAAAACAAAAAAACATACTTGCAAAAGTATTGCTAAAGGAAGGGTTGACAGAGAGGAAGATTTTGAGGACATAGGGCGATAAATAGAAAGACTCATTCATCTGCTCTTCCTCAGAAAGGATGTACTTGATCTTGTCAGTGTATTTTTTCACTTTATATTTTGTATGTTACTTAACACATTTAAAACATGAACAAATAACAACTTATTTAATCTGCAAAACAGTCCTAAGTCTATCAGTATTGATACTGTTATTCCCACTTTTTTGATAAGAAAACTGAGGCACAGAAGGCTTCTGTAGCTTACCCAATATTTAGAGCTGAGGATTTGAGCATGACCGAATCCATACTCATAATCACTGTGTTATGATACCTCCTTTGGAAGCTGAATTCCATAGGACAGTGAGGTTTGCAGCTGACTAGCTTCTTTGCCAGGCTGGAGTTGTCCTTGCAGCATCTGGCTTTACTGAACACGGTGGTCTCCAGCCAAGGCAACCATCTTGGCCTTGTTCCAGCACCTTCCTTCCTCCTCCAGGAAGGAAAGTTCTGTTATTCAAGCCCTGATGAGGTCCCTCTTTCATCCTCTCTCACTCATGCATCTCTCCACTTAGTACAAGGACAGGTCTTGGGGGCTGGGTTGGGGTTTGCCATGGCTGTTTAATGCTGAGTAGGGGAGTGAGTTCAGGAATGTCTGACATGCTTCATTAGAATGATGAAGAATTGTCTCATCCAACATGCCAGCAGCTTTCCCCTGATTCAAGGAAAAGTGATTTTAGCATTCATGGCTACCTGGACTCAGGGAGAGTAGAAAGAGCCACCATTTGCGAATGATGCCAGATGTCACTGGCAGCAGAGTAGAGGGATGGAGCCACTACTTTGTCGCTTTTCCTAGATTAGCTCTGCTAACCCTTCCACCATCTTTAGAGATGGAGTAACCCAGCTCAATCAACTCTTTTTTTACTGGTGTTAAACACAGTAAACATACACAGGTCTTTAAATATTCAGCTCATGATTAAAAAAAGGAAAGATGAGAAAATGAGAAGAAAAAATGAGTGGAAAAGTAAGAAAAACTGGATACACACACTCAGACACTGATAACACAAATACACATATATATATTTATATGTATGTCGTATTTATATACGTATACTATATTTATACATTTACATGTAACAGAGAGAAATAGGTTGGTATAGATAGATGGATTGAATGATAGATATTACAGAGCTTTACTCATATATATTGATATTTTCTTTATTACATATAACTTTGAGAAAACATCAGGGAAATTGTACATAGAAAGAGAAAATATTAGAAAATAAATGAGTATGTGAATTAGTGAGTGGGAGGTTTTCCTTGATGTATGCAGGAGGGGATGGCAAAGCATGTATAATGAATAAATGAATAAGAATGCAAGTGAGAGGAGAAAGGCGAACTTCTGCAATGATGATACATGGAAAGAAAGCAGTGAATAATGTACGATGTTAAGGGAAGACTGGGGAGATATACACAAAATGAGGAAAACAAAATAGGAGAAACCACAGAGAAATAAGGAAAAATAATGCAATGATAAAAGAGAATAAGATGAAAAATAAAGAAAAAGTTCAAAGGAATAGAACAGTTCTTGGAAGGGGCACTATTATTAAAAGCATTGCATCTGAGAACACAGCAGTGTGTAGAAATGAAGTGCTCAATTGATATCTGTGAATTAAGGGTCAAATAACTAGTTGAGCAAGTCAATATTATATCTCATTAAACACAGGTATTTATATCAGACTGAGACAGTATTAACACTGTTTTTAGAAACTGCTGGAGGCATTGGAAGGCTTGAAATTGAGGACAGGTAAATCACACAGGTGGGTAAAAGTAAAAATAGATAATTTGAATTTTGATCTTAAGTGACTTTTATTAAATGTGGAGGTTAATACCAAATATCATATTACAAGTTGGCTTTATTTTGAAAAATTTAATGCTGGATTTTGGAGTGCCTTAATTTGTCTTTACTACATAACAATAGCTTTCCACCTCTGTTTTTCAGGACTCAATATTCATAAAGCAGAACAGCCTATTTGTATATTTTGGTCGGCAAATCAGGTGATTGCACATTAGAACATGTTACTAGGGCCAGCTTTCAGTTTACTTATAATTCTTCAACATCTGTATCTACTAGTTCTTTATCTGTACATTTCCTCTTTCCTGTTTTCTCTTGTTTGTTTCTTCATTTAATGCTTTAATAGTAGGACTTGGAGGCACATTAAGCTGAATGAGACTGATCAAATCTTCCCTTCATCTAATGTGTAGATTTAAGTGCTTAAACATATCTGAAAAAAGGGGGACTGCTCTACGGGGACCCATAATTAAATGCACAGACAAAGCAGTGATGCTTTTTCCTTCATTTGATAAATGAAATGATTGACTTGGTTCCACACGAAAAGGAAACTGTGCCACCAAATATATATTTGAAACCATAGAATCAGTGACCTGAGAAGATTTACTTAAGGGAGTATAAACTGAACAAGTACACAAAAACTCTCACTGGAAATAATTATAAAGTGCTCCAGAAGCTAAACAAAGGGAAAGGAAGCCAAATTAATGACATATCTCTTGAGAAACAAAATGTCCACTTTTGTTTCTTTTGTTGGCTCATTGTCTTCTACCTGACTATTCTTAAGGGAATCACAACTATCCCACCCATCCTCAGCTCCAGGAAAACAAACTCCTTATCTTACCAATACTGATTTCTTTCTGTCCCAACCTGCTTGTATTCTTTCTATTAACCTGTTTGCATTTTGCACCCTTGTTCCATCAATTTGGGTGTGTTAATTCTTTAGAAGTGTAGGTGAAGACTTCTGTCTAAACCTCTCTTGTTTTTCTTTTCTTTTCTTTTTTTTTTTTTTAACCTCTCTTGTTTTTCTAGCACACCTGTCATTGGATCTCCCAGGTGCAAGGGAGGAAAAATTTTCTTTTTCCTCCATCCATTTTAGGTGTGTTGGCTGGGATTCTGCAAATTAGACCAACAAAAGAGTTTAATAGGGCTTCCCTGGTGGCACAGTGGTTGAGAGTCCACCTGCCGATGCAGGGGACACGGGTTCATGCCCCGGTCCGGGAAGATCCCACATGCTGCGGAGCGGCTGGGCCCATGAGCCATGGCCACTGAGCCTGTGCATCCAGAGCCTGTGCTCCGCAATGGGAGAGGCCACAACAGTGAGAGGCCCGCGTACCGCAAAAACAAAAACAAAAACAAAATCAGTTTAATAAAAGAGCAAACTGAAGTTTATTAAACTTGAGTCATGCGTCCTAGTGGGAGTACTCAATGGTGAGTAATTCAACAGAGTGGTTAGAATTTGGGTTCATATATCATCTTAACAAAAGAACCGTAATTTTGTAGAGAAGTGACAGACAAAAAGGAAAAGGATTTTGTGTATCTGGGGTAGGAAATTGTGGGAAGGAAAATATATGAGGACAGTGATGGTAAATAAGGGCTAATTTTAGCCAGGTGTGTTGTGTAGATTTTTTCTAGTGCCAGACTCTGGATTGATAAGGTTCTAACTTATCTCCAGTTGATTAACTTCTTTCCTTTCTAGTGGAGAGAGGAGGATTGGCACCTTTAACAAATCTATGTCCTGTTCTTAGGTAAAAGGGGGAGGGCAGAGAGCTTTTCTTGAATCTGCTTCTTCTCAGTTGCTTTCAGCTCAAAATAATACTTATGCCAAGTGATATATTTTGGGGTGGCATATTCTGTTACCCTTCACAGGCATCTGAAAGTTAATAATGTTTTCTTTGTGTATACTATATTTTGTACTTCCATTCAAAACATGATTAGCCTCTTAGAAAAGGTGGGGTTTTTTTTTTTTTGTTGTTTTTTGTTTTTTGATTCTCTCTGCCCTTGGTAGACAACATGGCACTAGCTGGTCATTGTGTACTTAATGAATCAACTCTGTTATGAAGTGAAATTCCAACAGCCAATCCTAGTGACTTGGCTAAAATTAATATGAATACAATTTTGTTTTATATCCTAAAGATGCAGCTTATATTAAATTCTCCCAATAATGCATTTTTCCACTAGGCACACAATCCTCCATACTGTTGAACATTAAAACTCAATTTAGATAGATAGGAAGTAAGTAATATGAAAAATGGGAAGTGCATTAATATCAGAACAAGTTTAATAGATTGTATTATTTGAAGAACAACTCTGAATCATTTTTTTGCTTTTGGAATAAATGTTTATTCTTTGAGGATTGTAAGGGTCAGTCTAGACATAGAACTGGCTAGGTTGCATTTTAGAATTTTTTGCCTTCTAAATTATAAACAACTTGTGATTTTTTAATTAAAAAATTATTAAAGTATAATTGACATACAACATTAGTTTCATGTGTACAACACAGTGATTGGATATTTGTATATATTGAGAAATATCACCACAGTAAGTCTAGTTAACATCCATCACTATACGTGGTTACAAATTTTTCCTTGTGATGAGAACTTTTAAGATCTACTCTCTTAGCAACTTTCAAATATGAAATATAGTGTTATTAACTACAGTCACCATGTTGTATATTATATCCCATGACCTATCTATTTTATAACTGTATTACTAACTACAGTCAATGTTGTATATTACATCTCCACGACCTGTTTACTTTATAACTGGAAGTTTGTACCTTTTGACTCCATTCAACTATTTTGCCCACCCGCCAACTCTGGCAACCATCAATCTATTCTCTCTATCTATGAGCTTTGTTTGTTTTTAGATTCCACATAGAAGTGAGATCATACAGTATCTGTCTTTCTTTGTCTGACTTATTTCACTTAGCGTAATGCCCTCAGGATTGATCCATGTTGTCACAGATGGCAAGATTTCACTTCTTTTTGTGGCTGAGTAATACGCACATGCGCGCACACACACACACACACACACACACACACACACACACACACACAGACATACATACTCATATACCAATTTTTCTATTCGCCCATTGATGCCCACATAAATTGTTTCCATGTCTTGGCTATTGTAGATAATGCTGCAGTGAGCATGGGGGTACATGTATCTTTTCAAGTTAGTGCTTTTATTTGCTTCAGATAAATACCCAGAAGCAGAATTGCTGAATCATATGGAAGTTCTTCTTTGAATTTTTTGAGGAAACTCCATACTGTTTTCCATAGTGGCTACAACAGTTTACAGTCCCACCAACAATGCAGTAGGGAATCCTCCACTGCTTCAACACTTCTGGTTTGTTGTTTTTTTGAAAATAGCCATCTGATAGGTGTGAGGTGATATCTCATTGTGGTTTTGATTTGCATTTCCGTGATGATTAGTGATGCTGAGCATCTTTTCATGTACCTATTGACCTTCTAAATGTCTTCTTTGGAAAATATCTATTCAGATATACTGCCCATTTTTTATTAAGATTTTTTTCTTTGCTATTGAGTTGTATGAGTTCTTTACATATTTTGTATATTAGCCTCTCATCAGATACATGATTTGATAAAATTTGATAAATTTCAAAGCTTTTTAATTTGATGTAGTACCAATTTTTTGTTTTTGTTACCTTTGCTTCTGATGTAAAATACAAAAAATTATTTCCCGGATAGATGTCAAAGAGCTAACCACTTATGTTTTCTTCTACTTTTATGACTTCAAGTCTTAGGTTCAAGTCTTTAATCCATTTTGAGTTAATTTCTGTGTATGGTGTAAGGTAGTGATCCCATTTCATTTTTTGCATGTGTTGTCCAGTTTTCCCAGCACCACTTTTTAAAGACTGTCCTTTCCCCATTGTATGTATTTGGCTCCTTGATCATAAATTGGTTGACTAAATGTGTGGGATTATTTCTGGGCTCTATATTATGTTTCATTGACCTATGTGTCTGTTCTTATGCTAATACCATACCGTTTTGATTACTCTAGACTTGTAACAGAGTTTGAAGTCAGGGAACATGGTGCCTCCAACTTTTTTCTTCTTTCTCAAGATTCCTTTGGCTAATGGGGGTCTTTTGTGGTTCCATACAGATTTCAAGATTATTCTAGCTTTGTAAAAAATGTCATTGGAATTTTAATAGAGACAGAATTGATCTGTGGGTAGCATTGGCTAGTATGGACATTTTAACAATGTTAATTTTTCCAGTCCATGAGCATGTACTGTCTTTTTATTTGTGTCTTCTATTTCTTCGATCAATGTAGTATAGGGTTCAGTGTACAGATGTTTTAACTCATTGGTTAAATCTGTTCCTAGGTACTTCATTGTTTTTGTTGCAATTGTAAACAGGATTGTTTTCTTGAATTCTCTTTCCAATAGCTCATTATCAATGAATTATGGGAAAAAAACAGATTTCTATATATTAATCTTGTGTCCTGCAACTTTATTGAATTCATTTATTCTAACATTTTTTGTGAGGTCTTTAAGGTTTTCTGTATATATACTGATAATATCACATCATCTGTAAACAGTGATAGTTTTGCTTCTTCTGATTTGGTTGTCTTTTATTTCCTTTTCTTGCCTAAATGCTCTGACTAGAACTCCCAATACTATGTTTAATAAAAGTGGTGAGAATGGGCATTCTTGCGTTGTTCTAGATCTTGGAGGAAAAGCTTTCAGCTTTTTCATTGAGTATGATGTTATCTGTGGGATTGTCATATATGGCCTTTATTATGTTGAACTATGTTCCCTCTATACCCACATTGCTGAGAGTTTCTTTTTTTTTAATCAGAAATGGATGTTGAATTTTGTCAAATTTTTTTCTGCATTTATTAAGACAGTAATATAATTTTTTTTCTTCATTTAATGTGGGGTATCATACTGATTTTTACAGATGTTGAACCATCCTTGCTTCCCTAGTCCCACTTGATCATGGTATTCAATTCATGTATTATTGATTTCAGTTTGCTAATAGTTTATTGAAGATGTTTGCATCTATTTCATCAGAGATATTAGCGTGTAATTTTCTTTTTTTGTGGTATCCTTCTCTGATTTTCTCTGGTTTTGGTATCAGGGTAATACTGGCATTGTGAAATGACTTTGGAAGTGTTCCATCCTCTTCAATCCTTTGAAACAGTTTGAGAGAAGTAGGTAATAAGTCTTATTTGAATGTTTAGTAGAATTCACCAGTTAAGCCATCTGGTCCTGGACTTTTGTTTGTTGGGATGATTTTGATTAATGATTTAATCTCCTTAGTAGTAATCAATCTATTCATATTTTCTATTTATTCATGATTCAGTCTTAGAGATTGTATATTTCTAGGAATTTATCCATATCTTTTAGGTTTTCAAATTTGTTGGCATATATCTGTTCATAGTAGTCTCTTATGACCCTTTGTATTTCTGTGTGATCAGTTGTAACATCTACTCTTTCCTTTCTTATTTTATTTGAGCCATATCTCTTTTTATCTGGTTAGTCTAGCTAAGGGTTTAGTCAATTTTTTTTTTTTTTCTTTTCAGAGAACTAGGTTTTGATTTCTTTGATTTTTTCTATTGTCTTTTTAGTCTCTATTTCATTTCTTTCTGCTCTTATCTTTATTTCCTTTCTTCTACCACCATTGGGCTTTGTTCTTATTTTTCTACTTCCTTAAGATATAAACTAAAGTTTTATTGGAGACTTTTACATTTCTTGAGATAGTCATTTATTGCTATGTTCTTCCCTCTTAGAACTTCATCATATAAATTTTGGAATTTTGTATTTCCTTTTAAATTTGTCTCAACGTATTTTTATATCATTTGTGATTTTTTTGTTGACCCATTGGTTGTTAAATAGCATGTCATCTAATCTCCACATATTTGCCAGTTGTCTCATTTTGTTCTTATAATTGATTTTTAGTTTCATACCATTGTTGTCAGAAAAGGTGCTTGATATGATTTCATACTTTTTAAATTTGTTAAGGCTTGTTTTGTGCCCTAACATACGATTTATCCTGGGAAGTATTCCATGTGCACAGAAGAATGTGTATTCTTTCTTTTGCATGGAATATTTTGTATGTATCTGTTAAGTTCATGTAGTCTAACATGTTTAAGGCTGATGTTTCTTTATTGATTTTTCTGTCTGGATGATCTATCCATTGATGTAAGTGGACTATTAAAATCCCCTACTGTTATTATACAGTAAGTCCCCTACATACAAATCTCAAGTTGCGAACTTTCAAAGATGTGAATGTGCATTTGTATGTCCAGTCACATAAGTTAGTTCATATGTCTGGTGTATATTGACATGTATGTGCATCCTCTAAAGTGGTTGTGCTTTTGTGTACTTTACAGTACTATATACAATACAGTAGTACAGTATCTTTATTTCAAGCCCAGGATTTCTGGAAGCAAGCATAAAAGCAAGCGTGAGTGAAATTGCAGCTTGCCCTCTGTCTCCTATTGCTGACAGTTCTTCAGCTCTACCATTTCCCACCTCCCCTTCCTCCTCCAATCAGCAAGTCTTCTTGTCTGTTCACTTAATGCCAGCCCCTGTATACCAGCTGTTACATTGTACTACTGTACTTTTCAAGGTACTGTATTGTAAGATTAAAAATCTTTTTATTTTTTGTGTTTGTTTGTTTTCTATGTATTATTTGTGTGAAAAGTATTATAAACCTATTACAATACAGTACGATATACCCGACTGTGTTAGTTAGGTATCTAGGCTAACTTTGTTGGACTTATGAACACACTCTCAGAGTGGAACTTTTGTTCATATGTAGGGTCTTTTAATATTTGTTTTATGTATTTAGGTGCTTTTTTGTTGGGTAAATAAATGTTTACAAATGTTATATCTTGTTTGATTGACCCCTTTATCAATATGTAATGCTCTTCTTTGTCTCTTATAACAATCTTTGTTTAAGGTCTATTTTGTCTGATAAAAGTATCGATACCCCAGCTTTCTTTTGGTTTCTATTTGCATGGAATATCCTTTTTCATCCTTCACATCTAGTCTGTGTTCTTACATCTGAGGTGAGTCTCTTGTAGGCAGCATACAGATGGCCATGTTTTTTTTCTTTGGTGGCTTTTTGTTTGTTTGTTTGTTTTAATTTACTTAGCCACTCCACATCTTTTTGGAGAATATTGTCCAGTTTTATTTAAAGTGATAATGATAGGTATATACTGATTGCCATGTTATTGTTTTAGGACTGTTTTGTAGTTCCTCTGTTCTTTCTTCTTCTCTTGCTCTATCCTTCTGTGGTTTGATGAGTTTCTTTAGTGGTATGCTTAGATTACTTTCTCGTTATCTTTTTGTATCTACTATAGGTTTTTGCTTTGTGATTACCATAAGGTTTATGTATAAGAACTTATATAACAGTCTATTTTAAATTTATAACTACTTAAGTTTGAATGCATTCTAGCACTCAACATTTTTACTCTCCCCTACTATGTTTTGTTTTTGATGTAACATTTTACATATTTTTAACTTGTATTTCCCTTAACTAATATTGTAGTTACAGTTATTTTTACTACTTTTGTCTTTTAACCTTTTTTACTGTCTTTATAAGTGACTAATCCACTACCTTTACTATATATTTACTTTTACCAATGAAATTTATACTTTTACATATTTTCTTGTTAATAATTAGTGCCCTTTTCAACTTAAAGAAATCCCTTAACATTTCTAGTAAGGACAGTTTGGTGGTAATAAATTCCTTTAGTTTTTGTTTGAAAACCTTTTTCTTTTCTATCTCCTTCAATTCTGAAAATAACTTTGCTATGTAGAATATTCTTGGGTAATTTTTTTTTCTTCCAACACTTTGAATATATTGTGACACTCCCTTCTGCCCTGAAAATTTGCTGCTGAAAAATCTGATAGTCTTATGGGGATTCCCCTGTATATTACAAGTTTGTTTGTTTTTTCTTAATGTTTTTAAAGATTCTCTCCTTGTCCTTAACTTCTGACATTTTAATTATAATGTATCTTGTTTTGGGTCTCTTTGGGTTCATATTATTTGAAACTCTCTAGGCTTCCTGGATTGGAAGTCTGTCCCCCCCCCGCCCCCCTGCCAACCCCCCAGATGAGGGAAGTTTTCAGTCATTATTTCTCCAAATAAGATCTCTGTCTTTTTCTCTGTCTTTTCATCTCGGACTCCTATAATGCAAATGTTAGCCTCTTTGATGTTCCATAAGTCCCTTAAGCTATCTTCACTTTTTTTTTTTTCTTTTTTTTTTTGCTCCAATTGGGTGAGATCCTCTACCCTTCTTTGAGTTCACTGATAATTTTTTCTGCTTCATCTAGTTTATTGTTGAACTTCTCTAGTGTATTTTTCACTTTTGTTATTGTATTCTTCAGCTTTGCAACTTCTTTTTGGAAGTTTGTTACATTTTGTGTCTCTTTGTTGAAGTTCTCTCTGTTTTTCTCCATTCTTCTCTCAAGTTAAGGGAGCATCTTTGTGATCATTACTTTGAACCCTTTATCAGGTATATTACTTACCTCTGTTTCATTAGGTGTTTGTTTATTTTCCCCCCTGAGGTTTTACGATGTTCTTCCATTTGGGAAAAATTCCTCTGTTTCTTCATTTTGCTTGACTCTCTTTGATGGTTTCTATGTGTTAGATGAGACAGCCACTTCTCCCAGTCTACATAAGGGTTGGCCTTATGTAGATGATGACCCTTATCATTCAACCCTGCCCTAGCTCTTGGTTGTCTCTCAGACCTTTGTGATTGTCCGTGCAGCCTATTTTATTTTTAATAGCTCCTAGTAATTGAGGGTATGCCAAGATCAGCCAGTGTCCTAAAGGGGAAGATCTCATTCAGCACCTAGATTCAGGCTGATTGGAAGCCAGATCCTCAGGCTGCAGCTTTTCAAGAATGCAGATATAGTCCTGTGAGACTGTAAACATAAGTCCTGCTGGCCTCCAGAGCCAGGTGATCTGGAGGTGTGTTTCCTGTGTAGCAGTCACAAAATCCGGAACTCCAAATGAGTGTATAAGCCCTTTCTGGGAGATACCAGTGAGTTGCAGTGAGACAGAGCAAAAGCACAGAGATGACATTTCTCAGCCTACATTCCCTGAAAGCATTTCCGTAGCCTCTAGATGTGTGCCAAACCTGAATCCTGCCCCTAAGTTTGAAGCTTCAGGACTGGCAAGTCACAGAAACACTGGAAGTATGTTTCAGACTGCTCTCTGTTCAGTGTCTTAGGGGTGATAGCCTTCCAAGAACTGTCTCTTTGATTATTACAGTCCTGTAGGGACCAGAAATACAGGCTCCCCTGGCCACTGAAGCCATATGATCAAGGGGTATCCCCTGGGTGGCAGCTGCAAAAACCATGGCACCAGATGTAAAGACTAGAGCACCAGACACATTTAAGAGCTCCTATCTGAGAGAAGCCGTTGCTCTGGAGCAGGGCAGAAGGAAAGCAGGAAGATAGTGCTTGCCCTTCAGGATCTCAGGAAAGGTTACAGTTGGCCCATAGTTGTGTGCTTAATTAGAAGCCAGTCTCTTAGGCTGCAGCTCTGTTGATAAACTAATAGGCTTCTTTCACAGAAGGATTGAACTCCTGGGTCTGTTGCCTCTTATGCCTCTTGCTGGGGGTGTTAGCTGTTTAGCTGTTTAAGAAATCTTTCTCCATTGGTTAGAGTCCTGTGGGACCTGCAAGTATAAGCCTTGCAGGTATGGCCGCAAGAACTGGACAATGTAGAAGTGTCTCTTGGCAGCAAAAGTCAGGGCACCAGAAAAGGGTAAATGGTTCTTTCTGAAAGTTACTAGCAAGCTGGTGGAGGGGGAGAGTGCAGAGATTGTATCCACAGGCTTCTTTTCCATGAGAGTAGCTCCATAGACTTCTATAAGTGTGCCAAACCAGAAGCCTGTCCCTCAAGATAAAGCTCCTGGGCAAGCACATAGACCTCTTTCTCAGAAAGACTAAGGGTGTGTTTCAGTGTGCTGTCTGTGCAGTGCCCTGAGAGTGGTAGTCTGCCAAGAACTGAATCTCTGATTATTACAGTCCTAGGGTACCAAGAATGTAAGCCCTCCTGGCCTCCAGAACCAGGCAGTCAGGTGTGTCCCCTGGGTGGCAGTTGCAAAAGCTGGGTTACCAGACATAAAAAATGGGACACCAGGCATGCATAGAGGCTCCCCTCCAGGAGGTGAAGGCACTCTGGAGTGTGGATGAGGTAGAATGAGAAATGTCACCTTCTGGGCTGGAGTGCAAAGATAGCACTCATCAGAAAAAAGAAAAAAAAAAAAAAAGGAAATGAATAAAAAGAAAAAATAGGGAAAGGGGGAAAAAAAAGAATGGTGCCGGCCAGGTTTAACAAGTCAGAGAGAGAACATGGAAATAGTGCCCACCTACTGGAACATAAAAATGGCACCCACCAACCAGAATGGGAAAAAAAGATGGAGCCTTCCAGCTTTAGCAAGGCAGAAGGAGAGCAGGAAGGTGACACCCACCATCTTCTATCCCTGGAGAGTATCCCAGTAGGCCCCTGCCCCTCAGACCAGCACTTCAAAATTATGAAATTAGTCTCTTTCACATAAACTCTGGGTGCTTTTCAAAGGGTGTCTTCTCTGCTGGGCCCTGCAGTGGATGTGTCTGTGCATGAGCTCTTTAAGAGCCATTCCTCAGTTTACCACAGCTCTGCAAGTTTTGAACCCTGTTGGTCTTCCAAGTCAGATGTTTTGGGAGCTCATCTGTCAGGTGCCAGTCTTAAAAGTTGGGGTGCCCGATGTGGGGTATGAACCCTTTGCTCCTCAGGGAGAAGCTCCAGGTTTTGACCTCCCTCCCATTTGTGGGGTGCAATGCCAGGGGTGGGGTCCATGTTGAGATCTTGTCTTTGCCTCTCCTACCAACTACAATGTGGTTTCCTTTTCATTTGCCTGATGTGATGGGGTTGCTCTACTAGTTTGGAGATTGTTTTCTAGAGAACATTGTTTCTATATTGCTGTAGATTTGGTGTTTCTGTGGGAGAAGTTGAGTTCAGGATCTTCCTACATTATCATCTTGGACCAGAACTTCTGTAGTGTTTTCTAGTCTGTTCCCTTTTCAGTGGCTACAAAATAATACTGTTCACAAAGGACTTCTGTTCTAGTATTAAAAGCAAAATCTTTGTTTATTTGAAAAAGAGGCTTTTATTTTGTTGAGTGTTTGATCTCCTTTCTCTTCTTTTAGTGGGTCTTAAATTGAAGGTGTAGTAGGGAACAGGATATCAAAGAAAACATGCTGTCTGTTCCTAAATCAACTTAAAATGGTAAAAAAATGGTTTTCTGACTTTTTTGAGATAGTGTGCTTATATGAACTGCATTTTTTCAGCAGCTATAAAAGATATTGCTGATGATAAAGGCAGCAAAAAAGCATTTAGTTCAATGAAGAGTCTGGAAGTGATGCTATATTCCTTCTATCCAGTTACTACTAAACTAGTCAGGGAGGAGTTCATTTTTCTTAAAGAGCAGAAGTAGAACTTGTATGTGGTTATATTATAGTTTTAACGAACATTCTTGAAAAGACAAAATTTTGTCTTGAAAATGGCTACTTGTCCTTTAAAATGCTTGTGGTAATTGTTCCTTTTATGTAATAAAAGCAGTGCTTTAGAAGAACTTCTATTTCTATAATTTCAGAAGATCAACCATAGAAAATATGTTGCTGTGTGCCTATTATGGTGTAACATAATCAGTAAAAGATTACGTACATTTGAATAGATTTAAAAGAATAAAATGTCTGGCTAATTTTCAATGACATGTTTTTGACACATGTATTAGTTATTTGGATGTACATACTTGGTAGATATCTATAAGTAGCACAAGGTCCTCATAAATAATGGTAATGAATATTTGTGCCATAGAACACAAGCAAACTTTTTCCCTTTTATTTACAGACCTTGAGTCCCTATAAATACCATTCACATGAACAGCTTTCTTACTGCTTAAATTCATTTGCTCACTTATTTTTCTAGATCTGTAACAGACAATAGGATTATAGAAAATAACAAAACATTTCCTCTCTTCTGCAATCTTAGCATGTACCTGATAGAAATTTAGGGAAACTTGTACAATACCATGTGAAAAATGTGATAATGGAGGCTTAGCTTATGTGCTGTAATGGACTTTTGCACACATGGTGGCCTGGGACAATTTCACTTGTGCACCTGTTGACATATCATCTTGACAAATTTAGTACTCAACCTCAATTGTCCTTTCTTTCTTTCTCTCTTTCTTGACTTCTTTCCTTCCTTCCTCTCTTCCTTTAGCAAAATATTATTATCAGTTACATTAAAACAAGTCATATTTGGTTATATGAAATGGCTAACAGGATTACATTTCTCTTTTTCTTGACTTCATTTACACACAAGGTAACATAAAGTGTGCTGTAACATGAGGAACGAATGGATCTCTTTGATTCCCAGTGGTAGTGGGATAAAGATTCAAACCTGCTGCCCCTTCTGGCCAATGCTTGTGAAATACACAAAGCCAGCAGGCTGCCATTAAGAAGAATCTGAGAGAAAGAAACAGAGATTTAAAGATTAGCTTTACCTGTAGTAAGCAGGGTAATGAAGCTGAGCAGTCAATCTTTAGAGTGTGTAGAGAAACTTACGTTTCAGTGGTTTTATAAACCTATTAACTATTAACTTTTTGTTTGGTAGTGCTTCTTATAATTTTGCAGTCAACTTTTTCAGAAACAGTAAGTTTGAAAAAAATGAAGATACACATTTAATGGAAAATTTAGCACTGACTTTCCTTTTTTTAAAAGTTGAGATGATTAACTTGCACAACATGTTTGTTGACATTTACCATCCACTATGGAGGGTTGAAAATATGAAAATCACAGGACACAAATGTGCTAAAGAAACATCAATAATTACTTCAAAAGTTATTAGTGATGTTAAGAAGAATTATTGGAATTTAACACAACTGCTAAGGTGTGTTTATCACTCTGTGATCATATCATTTAAATCAAATGATAGCTCTTATAGATCAAATGATGGTCCTTCTAAATTAAAGGTACTCATTTTCAATTCCAAGCTTCGTGTACGTGTGTGCCTATCAAAAGTGAAGTGATAACTGTTGAGTTCTTTACCCTCAAGGGTTCAGTGATGTGTGCTATCTAAAGTTTCAAGGGAAAGTCAGTTAATTCCAACAGTGTTTCTCTTTTTGCATGTACTGCATGAAGTTAAAACCAAGTTCTTAGAGTTTAAATCTGGCCAAGTTGAAACCTCAGACATTGCAAAAGTTGAATATTAATGAAAAATTTGTTTGTGATAATACTATAAATATAGGTTTTGGTAGTATATAGCATCATGGTAAAAAACAATGTTTATATAAAATATTTGGAGCAGATAATATGTATGTCTTGGTATAAACACTGAAAATGGTAGTCATCATGGAAACAGAATATTAAAGTAGAATTTATAGATTAACAAAGGAAGGAGAAGGTAACCATCCAAGGAATGGGATAGTACTTTCAAATTTACAGATTAACAATGGCATGAACTCTGCACCTATCAATATAGCAATAAAATATGTAAAGAGAAAATAACTTGATAACGATTGTAGTAGGAGACTATTTAAAATATATAGAGACAGTCTTAACATCCTAATATTTTTTAATGTCCATAGAACATACAAAAATCATTCAAGTACTTGGCCATCAAAGATACCTTACTTTTTTTGATATTTTCTCCAAGCATAACATACTAATGTTTGATTGTTATCCAATCATAGCATTATATATTTAGTCACATGAAAACATTAGAACTAAATATGAAAAATTGAATTCCTCCCAAATCTATACTCTTTAAAATATTTTATTCAAACTGGAAATCAGCATTAAAATTATAATTACCTAGAAAAAAGGGAAATTATTACCTACCAGAATCTACAGGACAACAGCAAAAGCTTCACTCACAGGACAGTCTCATGTCTTTGTTATTAAAGAAGAAAGAGGGTAAATAGAAGAATTCATTACTTATCTAAGTAATTAAAATAAATATAAAAATAAACTACAATTACCAATGAAGAGGAGTTAATAAAGAAAAACACTTAAATGACTGAAATACAGAAAAAAGATAGTTGATATATAACTGCATTCAAATGTCAGTTCCTTGAGAAAACTAATTTAGGAAAAAAAGCAAAGGAAGCTAAGGTTTAAAAGGAGATATAACGTCAAATACAAGACAGATTAAAAGACAAATTAGAACAGAATACAACATAAAACTCAAGCAACAAATTCATAAACCTACAGGGAATAGATGATTTATTATCAAAATAAAAATTACCAAAGATTAAAAATATTTGAGTAGTGTCCTTCTGAAAGAAATTGGAAATGTGTTTAGATCTCTTCCACAAAGAGGCCCTAACCAGCTATGTTTACAACTGAATTAGATTACACATTTAAAGAAATTGTAATTTCAATGTTTATTCCATACCACAGAAAAACTTAAAAAAACCTTTTTATTTATTTTATGAATCCAGCTTATTATACAGGTACCTAATAAACATAGTACAAAAAGTAAAACTAACTGAAACTCATTTTTGACTATAGATAGAGAAATTCTAAATAAAATGACAGAAGACAAGCTTTAGTATACCTAAAATTGAATTTGCTATGTCAGACAGTACTCCAGACTCAGAAAAACTAACATCATGATTCATTATAACAATCATTGAAGAAGATAAATCTAGGTGATCACATCAAAAGCCACTGAAAAAACATTTGATAAAAATGTAGACGCCACACTTATAACATTTTGGGTAACTGAGAAGAGAAAGAAACTACTTAAGTATAATAAGATTGTTCAACAAATAAACATAATTTAATTTACAACAAAATTTTAAAACCAAATAAAAACTGTTGACTTGAAACAAATAGACTGCCAGATATTTCTCTAGCAAAGATGGATTTATTCTGGATCAGCAAAGAGTTGCAATTTGGGGTCTGCAACCATGTTGAACCATGTAGAAGTTCCTGCATGGCAAGAGAACACTTTCATAGAGGGGAAAAGGAAGTTGGGAGGGCTAAAGTGAACAAAGAGTCCATGGCTTTTCATTGGCTGAGTCCTTGCCAAGAAAGAAGAGAAAACTTTCTTCTTGCTGAGCTCTGCTATGGCTGCAGGGCATGAGATCCTCCCTTTCTGGTTCCCCAGCTCTGTTTAATTGAGGTTTGTGTCTAATAATTTTTTCAGAACTAAGAACTATAAAATTTAATGTCAGGAGAAGTGATCACTATAACATTGGAATAGATACAACTGCCTCTTTTTTTTTTTTTTTTTTTTTTTTTTTTTTTTTTGCCGTATGTGGGCCTCTCACTGTTGTGGCCTCTCCCATTGTGGAGCACAGGCTCCGGACGAGCAGGCTCAACGGCCATGGCTCACGGGCCCAGCCGCTCCACGGCATGTGGGATCCTCCCAGACCGGGGCACGAACCCGTATCCCCTGCATCGGCAGGCGGACTCTCAACCACTGCGCCACCAGGGAAGCCCCAACTGCCTCTTTTTGATGATGATACCCATTACTAAGGAAACCCAAATGATTCAAAGGAATACTCATAATGAACTCAGTAAAGTAGCTAAGTATCTGATAGAGAAAATAGTTACATTATCCACACAAGCAGTTAACACCAAGAATTGGGATAATATTTAGTTCTCAACAGTATCAAAACCAAATAAAATATTTAATGATTTGAATAAGAAAACAGTGGAATATTTATTTTTAAAACTACAATATATTATGAAGAATAAAAATTAAGATTTGAACAAATGGAAGACATTGTCTTCATTTATGGAAAGATTTCATATTAAAGAGACATAATGGTTTTCAAATCAGTATATAAATTTAATGCAGCTCTAGGACTTCCCTGGTGGCTCAGTGGTTAAGAATCCACCTGCCAATGAAGGTGACATGGGTTCGAGCCCTGCTCCAGAAAGATCCCACATGCCGCAGAGCAGCTAAGTCCATGTGCCACAACTACTGAGCCTGCACTCTAGAGCCCATAAGCCACAACTACTGAGCCCACGTGCCACAACTACTGAAGCCCCGTGCCTAGAAACCATGCTCCACGACAAGAGAAGCCACCGCAATGAGAAGCCTGCGCACCTCAAGAAAGAGTAGCCCCTGCTCGCCACAACTAGAGAAAGCCTGTGTGCAGCAATGAAGACCCAACACAGCCAAAAATCAAAAAAAAAAAAAATTTTAAAGTAACTATCCTTTAAAAATAAAAAGTAGCTCTAGTTAGAATTTTAAAACGATTTTTTATTAATTGGAAAAATTTTCCTAAACTTCTTATGAAGAGTAAATATCTAAATAAGCCAAGAAAATTATAAAAAAGGATAGGGCTTCCCTGGTGGCGCAGTGGTTGAGAGTCTGCCTGCCAATACAGGGAACACGGGTTCGTGCCCTGGTCCAGGAAGATCCCACATGCCGCGGAGCGGCTAGGCCCGTGAGCCATGGCCGCTGAGCCTGTGTGTCCGGAGCCTGTGCTCCGCAACGGGAGAGGCCACAACAGTGAGAGGGCTGCGTACTGCAAAAAAAAAAAAAAAACAAAAAAGGATAATAATGTTGGAGGTTTGCCTTATAGTAAGCATTCTATAAAAGGCAATGAAATGAAATCCAAATAAATATAGTATAGCAGCAGATTTTAAAAATTGTGAGCAGAATAGAAAATTCAGTAAAGAATGATGATAAAAATAGTATTTTTTTTCTACAGTAAAGATAGTATTTCAATTTGGTGGCTAGTGGACAAATTTATTAATAAATGACTTTGTAAACCTGGCAAGCTATCCCAACATAAAGTTGGAATTTTAACTTAAACCATATACAAATTACTTTTCAGAAAGAGTAACACACATGTTCAAAATGCAAAAAGTAATTATTAGAAAGATCTTAGAAAAAAATTATAGCAGTTTTCATTTTCAATATAGCATTAAGAGAAAGAACCTTAACCTATGAGGGAAGTCAAGAAAGTGGAAAATAAACAGCAATCTACTTAATTCTATAAATATAGTAAAATACATTAAAATTATCATATAATGTAGTAAAAACAATACCAGTTGCAATATTAGTGACAAAAATAGGGTGGATATCTATAATGGACAAAGAGAGACATTTCAAATTTGCAAGAAAAAGCTAAACAAACCAGAAGAAAAATTAGACAAAGACCGAATAAATCATTTACATGAAAGCAAATCTTGATGGCCAAATAAAATGTGAAAAGTTACTACTCAAATTCTGTAATTGTCAAGGGATTGCTAGGATAAATATATACTGAGCAATCCCACTTTTGGAAATATAGTGTGGTTTAGAAAAAAAAAAAAAAAACACGAGTAAATAAAAAGATGAGTACAAGAATATTTCATGTTGGTGAAAAAACTAAAAATAAAATTAATGAATATCAATAGAAGAATGATTGAATATGGCTTACCTTAAAGTACAAAATATTAGTTTTGCAATCAGTAAAAAATAATAATAATTAAAAACATTCCGGGGCTTCCCTGGTGGCGCAGTGCTTGGGAGTCCGCCTGCCGATGCAGGAGACGCGGGTTCGTGCCCCGTTTCGGGAGGATCCCACATGCCGCGGAGCGGCTGGGCCCGTGAGCCATGGCCGCTGGGCCTGCGCGTCCGGAGCCTGTGCTCCGCAGATGGGAGGGGCCACAGCAGTGAGAGGCCCGCATAACGCAAGAAAACATTCCGGATGACTTGGAGGGATTTCCAAGAGATAAAATTGAGTACAATAAGCAGGATATAGAAGAATATGTACATTTTGATCTCTACCTTTTTTTGTAAACCAGTTTATACATTGATTTGTGTATATCTATTTGCATGTGTATTATGTGTATATGTTCTAGGAGAAAATACTGGTGAACACACAATACATATTATGTAATTATATATTCATATTATGTGTGAAGAATACAGAAGTTGTTAATATGCAATGTGGAATTGAGTGATGTGAGTGGACAGGAGGAAGGCAGAACAAGCAAAAGAAAAGAAAAAAGATAAAAAAAGGAAAAAAGGAAAATTTTTAAAATGTTATGAGATGACTAATTTTACATGACTATATATGTATAAAATAATAAAGATTAAAAAATAAAATATTAGCCCCTCGGTCCGTGATTCCTAACCCGGTGTTCTATTATTCTATATTACCCATAAAAAATTTTAAAATATCTTAAATTTCCAAATATTGAAATATTTATAACTTATCTACCTTTTCTGTTACTCTAATTGTAGAGGATATGAACAGGATGTTTTTACTTATTGGCATTTTTCTTGATTACTGTACTTGACTAGTGTTTCAATAACAAGATCTAGTATTTTCCATGTTGTAAAATTTAATTCACAGGAAATTAAGTTTAACATTTTAAATGGAAAGGCCCATTAGCTCTGAGGATTCTTTGTATTCTAACCAGGATAGAAATTCCTTAATTAGGCCAAATAATTAAAAGTTTAAAATAGAGCAATTTATTTCAGTAAAACTGGGAGGTGGGATAGAGTACTTCAATTTAGAGTGATGTACATTTTAATTTAATCTATTGAAACCGCGTTGGAAAAACACCAAATAAGCAAGGATACTCCAAGGTCTTTATTACATTTTATGCACATGTTCAAAAATGCTCTCAGGGAAGAGGAACTTGAATAATGGGCAGAATTTGAATAGTGCAAGTTTTAGTGAAAAGGCAAGTCCAGGTGGAAATAAGTAATGAAAGAAATCCAAGGAGAAGTAGCTCAGTAATTATGTTTGATCTAAGGCCAACATTGCCTATTAAATCTATTATATTCTATATAGGGATATTCTATTTGCCTTGCCTTTAGAAATATGCCTCTATTTTACACCAAAGTAATCTTGTACTTAAAACATTGACATATTACATTTATTACAAAATAATTGGTGGGCCATTCCTACAGATTCCTCACTTATATTATCATTCATATTTATATAGTGTCATACATTTCCAGAAATGACCATATCAGGAATGTAGACCTAGGATATATTACCTCATGCTTTCTGATGCCAGGTGAACACACCCAGTGTGTTTAAGTCTATGGGGGTTGCTTGATTACCAAACAAGTTAAATGTAAGATTAACAGGTTTTGACGTGTCACTGTATTTCTTACTGGAAAACTTATGCACAAAAAAAGCACTTTGAGTTTTCAGGTTTTGTTCTTAAAACAATGAATGTCCATTTACAAAAGTATCTGCCTAATCCAAGAAGAGCTAGTCCTCTCCTTTTGTGCTGACAGACATACAATTCAATCACTCACCAAAATGTCCTGCTTAAACACAATGAAGTAGCCACATGCTGGCTATCTTTAGCAGGATATTTGAGGTTATTCAGACAGGGCGGTGGGATAACTGTTTCAAAGTTTGTGTTTTTTCAAGAGAGTAACTGAAAGGACTTTTTTTTTTTTTTTTACTCTCCCTGAAAAATAGTAGCAGTTGAAGTAGAACAGATGAAAC
The DNA here is from genome assembly GCF_000442215.2 of Lipotes vexillifer. Taxonomy (NCBI): domain Eukaryota; kingdom Metazoa; phylum Chordata; class Mammalia; order Artiodactyla; family Lipotidae; genus Lipotes; species Lipotes vexillifer. Next base: position 663,330 of record NW_006782062.1, read on the forward strand.
ATGTCAATCTAGAATAGTTGTTATTATCTGCAGTAGTAAGATTCCTATATGATGTCTATGCCCATTAAGAAAGCAAACGCTAGTCTGTTTAGAATATATTTTGTATCTACACACTAGGGAACTACCAACTGACAATCACATTGCTCTACAGAAGCTAATTAAGCCATAGTAAGATGAAGAAATGAGTTATATTTGACTAACTTGTATAAAAGAAAACAAAGCTAAAAGTGTCTTTTGGGTTTAAATCGTGTTACAGTTTGATTCTAGGGTAGAATCAAATCTGAAAATACACATTTCTTCTTTTGGAGAAATGATAGGGGAAAAACAGTATATATTTCCAGGTATAAATAATGACATACCTCAGGAATCAGGAAACACCATACATTATTTCTTACATCCTTTCTTCCCTTCATTTTCCCTCCCTCTCTTCTTTCCTCCTTTCTTCCCTTCTTTATTATCTCCCTAATTCAACGTTGATTTACTGATTACTTACTTTGAGGATAATTTTAAGTCAACTTTCCAAGAAATGAGCTGCTGTAAAAGAAATTTAAAAGTCTATTTCTACACTTATGGAAATAAAAGAGCTGCTGATTTTAAAAGTTTAGGTGAAATATTTAAATAACCATAGAAGTCTGTGTGATGCTTTACAAGCCAGATGCCAAGTGTTTGGAGTACGGATTACTGAGTGTTGGCTGGTCTGTGCAGAAATGGCTTCCTGATGCAGGTGAGGGGAGTAGGTATGGGTGGTGGCACATGGAGCATGGCAGCCTCAGATGATAGGCAGGCGTGGCAAGAAGAAAGTGCAAGCTTAAAGTAGAGTGCTTATGGTATACCTGCACTGTGCTATGCAGTTTACAAGCATCAGTTTTGATTTTAGCAGCTCAGTGAAGTAGGAATTGTTATGAGGCACTTGAGTTAATAACTTATCACAGGTCTCATATCTGGACAGTAGGAGAACCTATGCTAGGCTGGCTCCCAATCTCTATTCCTCAGTACTGGGGTGTGCTGCCTCTGAATCATCCAATGGGTGGGAGTACTATAGTAGATCAGATTGAAAATGGAAGTGGGGACAAGGCTTTTACCAAACGTAAATACTGAGAAGTAGGTTTGGGGCTTTGCCTTATAGACAATAAGGGAGATTGGCGGTAGTTGTAGGGAAGTTACATCATCAAAACACAATGTCTACTTCCCATGTCTGGAGTACACAAGGGTAGTGGAGGTCACACGAGAGCTAGTGCTCTCGGCTAGTCAACAATTAGAAACTAGCTATTTGATGCATCATAATCAAGTGAATATCTACAGCTGTTGAAGTAATGGAAACCTCTTCATGATAGTATCTACTTGTGACCTGGGCAGGAATAATCTAGATAGGTACTCTGCATTTATATAATGCATGTAGTAGGTACCAAAGACAGTGTGATGGATTGAGCAGCGGATGGAAGCTGAGTGGTCACTGGGATTTATAAAGTATAAAATACTTTATAAGGATTATCATATTTAATCATAGCAACTTAATAATGTATGTACGGTTATTATCTCCTTTTTCCAGTGAAGCAACTGAGGCTTAAAGATCTTTAATAATCTGCCCAAGATTGTTCAGTAAGTAAATGACAGAATAGAGATTTGAATACATTTTGTCTCCAGAATCACACTTTTCATTCCTTCTTCTCATATGAAGTGGGAATATCCCATTTACTTAACAACTTTTTACCTAGGGACTTTAAGAGGGAATTCTTAAGATTAAATAAAATGCAGTGCTCCATAATGGTTCTATAAAAATTAGGGGATAAAAGCCTCTGAAAATTTGAAAATAGAACTCAGTTATCATTTTATAAGAAATATATACTTAATGAAAGCTAACATGCTTATTTTATATAAATAACTGAAATTATTTTTCAAACCAAACATCAAGACGTTTGGAGAAGAAACACATTGCTTTTATATATAGAAGCTATGTTTATTGTCATCTATCTGACAGCATTTTTGCCTAATAAATCAATGTATTGAATTCATCATTTAAATAAAAATCATAGAAAATTAAACACAGTTTTTGGAAACCAGTCATTGCCATCGTGTCGGCTTTCACAGCAGAGCTGGAAATTGTTAAGTGCCTTTCAGATGCAACATTCTTTCAGTACAGGATGGCTTCCTGACAGTTATTTATCTTGAGAGGCTATAAACCTTTGGATTAATTGCATATTTTGTACAAATGTCAGTTACTGATTTCATTTTGATGGATCTATTCATATCCTGTTGGAGCTTTAGGTGAGTTAAGGTATTGTTTATCATCAGTCTTCTTTGGCTGACCCCTGAAAAGTAAAAATCAGTTGTCATGAGAAAACCATTTTTTCTTGTAGAGTCTTCAAGAGACAGCAAACATATTCTTGTGCTGTTTGATAGAACTACGAAGTTAGTACAGATATTAAGAACAAAATTGGAGCTAGTTTTGTTCATTCTTACTAAACTGGCAACTTTAAGCTATGTAGATATCAAAATAAAATGTAATTAATAAGAACATGATTCCATTTGCACACGTTCTTTGTTAATTCAAGCCCTAACCATTAAGACCCACAATTCAGCAGTATAGACTTTCTTGGGTCTTAATTTGGATCCATATACATAAGTGTTTGGTTTTGTGGTGACTTCACAACGCACAAGTGTGTAATGCATTTGCATCAAGTAATGGGGCTTACTAATTCTTTACATGTTGTTGGCAACTTTAGATGATATAAATTGCTTTCCTATAATTGGGCTCATTTAGTGGTTCCCAGCAACTATGACTCTCTTCTTCCCCAACTGAAGTTACTTGACATCTACATGCAATCAAATCACCATCACAGTCTCTGAGATTAATCACTATTAAGGGGAAATATGAGAGTCTCTAACTCCATCTTTCTTTTTTTTTTAGAGATTTATTGTAAAGTATTCTTTATTTTATTTTTTTTATTGAAGTATAGTTAATTTACAGTGTTGTGTTAGTTTCAAGTGTACAACAAATTGATTCAGTTATATATATATATATATATACATACTCTTTTTCAGATTATTTTCCATTATAGATTATTACAAGATATTGAGTATAATTCCCTGTGCTATACAGTAGGGCCTTGTTGTTCACCTATTTTATATACAGTAGTGTGTCTATGTTAATCCCAAACTCTTGATTTATCTCCCCCACCAAACCCCACTATCCTCTTTGGTAACCATAAATTTGTTTTCTACATCTGTGGCTCTATTTCTGCTTTGTAAATAAGTTCATTTATACCCTTTTTTTAGATTCACGTATAAGTCATATCATTATGATATTTGTCTTTGTCTGACTTCACTTAATATGATAATCTCTAGGTCCATCCATGTTGCTGCAAATGACATTATTTCATTCTTTTTTATGGCTGAGTAATACTGCACTGTATACACACACACACACACACACACACGCACACCCCATATCTTCTTTATCCATTCATCTGTCTGTGGATGTTTAGGTTGCTTCCGTGTCTTGGCTATTGTAAATAGTGCTGCAGTGAACACTGGTGTATGTGTATCTTTTTGAATTAGAGTTTTCTAACTCAATCTATCCGAACTTCAGTTTCCTCATCTCTGATGTTTTGGTACATATACTTTTCAGGATTGAAATGCATGTTTATAAATCATCATTATTATTAGTGCTGGTTCATCAATAATCAGAGAAATATCACCAAAAACTTGCATTTCTCCCATGTTAGTATTATGTCTATTTCCTCTAATACTGTATAGTTTTTTTTGTTTTTTTTTTTTTCGGTACACGGGCCTCTTGCTGTTGTGGCCTCTCCTGTTGAGGAGCACAGGCTCCAGACGCACAGGCTCAGCGGCCATGGCTCACGGGCCCAGCCTCTCCACGGCGTGTGGGATCTTCCCAGACCAGGGCACGAACCCGTGTCCCCTGCATTGGCAGGCGGACTCATAACCACTGTGCCACCAGGGAAGCCCTATTTCCTCTAATAAAATGCCAATTCTTAAATCATAGTCCTGATGTATCACTTGGTCCTCCCTCTCGTGGCACTTTGTCTTGCATTTCTTAGTCTTCTCTGCCCAGGGACTGAAGACTGCTCCAGATTTATAAACTCTTGCAGGAGTCTTGCTATCTGGGAACCAATTACCTGACAATTGTCTGCTTACTTGGATTTTTGCACATTGTTCAGTGTTGTTTCTCATCGCCAGGCTGTGGCCGCCTCCCAGGCCACTTCTATGGCTTCCTTAATGTCCCTTGGAGAATTCTGGCCTTAGGAATTATGCAAGTAATGCCCTCTAAACACTGGGTCAGAAATCATTTTAGTTGATGACCTCTCTCGTTCTTAGAAGTGATGTGGTTGTCTGCATACCCCTAATTCAGCAATTCAACCCTTGATTTTATGCCTACAGGCCAGTCCACACTCATTCCATTGAAAACATTTCAAACAATCTATCAATCTGGGCCTGATTCTTTTTATAATTAAAATAATTCTTTTGGATAGGATAGGTAGTAAGACTGTGAGGACTGGTTTAGTCAGACAGACAGGCTGGGTAGTAATAAACATATTCCTGTAGAAAAATGTAGGACCAAATGGAATTATCTCTAAATAGAATTATTTCTTTTCTATTAATTTCTCTGATATCATGACATGTCAGTAGATGCTTAATGGATGAATAATTTTAGTGCCAATTTTTAATCATCCTTCCCAAAGACAAATGCATTTTCTAGCCTGCCAATAATCTGTCACAAGTGTACCGCATGGCTTCTTATTTGATTTGTAAAATTCTTTTTTGACTTTTAGTATTACAAGAAGTAGTATAAATGCATTCATAAGAAAAAAGATGACCAATTATGAATACTGCATATCCCTATTCCCATTCCCTCATTTTTTCACATATACCAGTGTCGTTAATATTAAAAAAAAATTGTGTCCACCTAGAAGGGTGGGAGGGAGATGCAAGAGGGAGGAGATATGGGAATATATGTATACGTATAGCTGATTCACTTTGTTATACAGCAGAAACTAACACACCATTGTAAAGCGATTATACTCCAATAAAGATGTTAAAAAAAATTAAATTCTGCTGTGGCCGTTTTCTTTAGCATATTTTTTGGTTCCATTAGTTTATAGGAAATAAAATGAATTACCTCAGGCTTAATAAGCCCTCAAGAGAGTATTAAAAAAAATCTTTAAAGATAAATGCAAATAGTTGCAACAAGTTCATTGAAAAGTAGATAAATTATTTACAATTGCTACCTTTCTAGAGTATATATTTTAGGAAGGGAGGTCAAAAAACTAAAAAGCCTATTTAAGCCAACTAGATATTGTAAAATAAATAGAGTAAGTGCTAGAGTACTGGGGACAGGGCACATAGTGAACTGCAAGGCTCACGCTTTGTCTAAAGTAGCCGAACATTCTCCACTCCAGTAGATTGTTCAGAAGCAAGAATTCCAGACCAGTGATGTCAGATCTTCAATTTAAAAGATGAGAGCAGAAAAGAAAGGAGAAAAAAGAAGAATCAGAAATTCTGGATTTTTTTAAAACTTCCAATTTTAATTGTTAATAAAATACAAGATATAGGAGTATCAATGCTTTAGGTATTTGATATATTGTTATTTTGGATTATGTCTACAATATAATTGAATTCCGAAAAAAAATTAGAACAATTTTGTTCCCTTTTTTTCTCTCTGTTTATACATGTGCTGAGTACAGCCCAACATGGTGCAAATAGCCAAAACATACAGAGAGAGGTATTGAACAATATAAAAATAATGACATTTCAGTTCTTTGAGAGAAATATTGAGGAAAGCCTGGCCAGCAGCATTGTGTGCTCATTTCCAGTTTTCAGTCCTCACAGAAGCTTTGTTTTTCCAAAAATAACAAGCAGAAGAAGAAACTCTACTTTGCATGGCTTTCTTGCTTAGGATTCAAATTAAATGTTTTTGTTTTATTAATTTCATATAGACTAAAAATTAGTTCAAGTATTCCCAAACAGCATGATTTAATTTGGAAATATGTGCATATATTTTTAAAGACTAAAAATAGTCTGCTGGCCATCCATGAAAAGTAATGCTAAAGGTGGCAATTAACAGAAGTTGCTTGGTTGGTACCTTTTTCTCACAGTTAGCTTAACACAGTTCAATATAATTATGTAACATTATTATGGCTGTGAAAAGTGCAGTGAGTGACTATAAGAAAAATAAGAGCTCTAGCTTTAACTATACACCACTTTAAACATTGTGTAGCCATAAGCAGCCATGAACTCATATGAAGATAAGCTTATGCCCATATTCCAAGAATTAAAACAAGGATTTGGAGTAGTGGGCTCTAAAGAATTAGTTCATTTCCCTTATATTTTTCCTTCTATTATCTTCGGGTCTATGTCTTCATTGGAGTTTGTTAGGAAATCCAAACCCATTGGCTAATGAGAGAAATTAAATCATAGTTTGTGTATGGTATATAGAAGCCATAAAAATGGTGATGACTAAGGAAAGGGCAGGGGAACATGAATAGGTAATATCCATGTTACTTTAACTGTGTTTAATGAGTAGCCTGATCAAGTTTCTGAAAACCATTATGTATATTTCAGTTCTTTGCTAGCTGAATTTTTAGGTTAAAATGAAGCATACTTTTTAGTTGTTTCATGTATTAGGTACTTCATATATTATGTAAATGGATTCCAAATATTAAATATTCATGTACTATGTAAATGTTCCATAATAGGTAATTAAAAGATATTTATTAAAAAATATATATAAAAATATTTATATTAGTAAAATATCTATTAAAAATTCATGTGTTATAAAAAAAAAAATACCAGGACTTCCCTGGTGGCACAGTGGTTAAGAATCTGCCTGCTAATGCAGGGGACACACGTTCGAGCCCTGGTCTGTGAAGATCCCACATACCATGGAGCAACTAAGCCAGTGCACCACAACTACTAAGCCTGTGCTCTAGAACCCATGAGCCACAACTACTGAGCCTGCATGCCACAACTACTGAAGCCTGCACACCTAGAGCCTGTGCTCCATAACAAGAGAAGCCACCGCAATGAGACGCCCACCCACCACAACAAAGAGTAGCCCCTGCTCTCTGTAACTAGTGAAAGCCCGCGTGCAGCAACAAAGACCCAATGCAGCCAAAAATAAATAAATAAATAATTAAAAAACCAAAAACCCAAAATGCATATCAGAGCGTCCATAGGATTTTTTCTCCTATACATTTGTTTTCTATTTTGATAATTTTTGTTCTTATATTTATTACTTCCTTCTTTTAAATTTCATTTGAGTTTATTTTGTTTTTATTTTTCTAATTTCTTGAAATTGAAGCTAAATCATTGACTTTCTGTTTTCTTACTTGTTTAAGACAATACATTTTTCTCTAAGCTCTGCTTTAGCTGCTTCCCTAAAATACTGCTGTCATATTTTCAGTATCATTCATTTAAAAATATTCCCTATTTCTATTTTAATTTCACCTTTGACTTACTGGTTACTAAGGAGAATTATCTAATTTCTAAGCAACTGGAATTTCTGCTTATATTTTTCTTTTTTGTTTCTAGCCTAACTCCACTGTGTTCAAAACATACAGTTTGTATGATTTTAGTGTTTTGAAGTTTGTGCTTTATGGCCTACCATATGGGAAGTTTCGGTAAATGTTCCATGTGCACTTAGAAAGTTATTGGGTATGGTTTTCTGTGTATGTCAAATTGGTCAATTTTTAAAATTATTATTCCAGTCATATTATTCCAGAAAAGTCAACTTTTCTTTTTCTGTTTATTCTATCAGTTAGTGAGAGAAGTTTGTTAAAATTTCCAACTCTGATTGTGAATTTGCATATTTTCTCCGTACTTTCAAATTTTATTTTGTAAGTTTTAAAGCCTACCTCACTTAACTAGAGATCAAGGAGTTTTGTCTGTTTGGTTTAACCATTTACCTGAAATAAACACAGTGGCTGCTACACAGTAGATAGTCAGTGATCATTTTGTGGGTGGAGGGCCGGGAGGAGAATGAATGTGAGAATAAAAATACGTATCTAGTGGCAAAGTCCAAAAAAAAATGCATGGGACAGTTCAAAGTGAGATTTGACCAACTGCCAAAGAAGTTCACATGTTTTAGCCAGATTTTGCCAGATGGGAGCTTTTACATTTCCTTGTACATAGTAGATATTCAGTGATGAGAGTACTCTTCTTTGTTTGTTTTTTTCCTTCATCTGGGAGCATATTAGCCATCTACTTTTGCTTCATCAGTTGGATTAGCATCACCAGTATTCATTCAGTGGTATGAACATACACACACAAAGACATATTTGACCTAGATCCAAGAAATGTCCACCATCTCTAGATTACTAGAAAGAATACAATTCTCTGAAACTGCTTACTGATCTATCCTCCAGACTTGATGCTGTCAGCTTGCTCTGCCAGTCTTCATTAACTGGCATCTCTATATTCAGCTGTTTGGTGTGGGCCAGGGCAAAGAAACAAATTTCTAGACATCTTTTCTTAAAACTTGGGAATTATTCTAATTCTTTCCTAGGCCCATTTTAATATAATTTGAAATTTTGTGTTCAAATATTATATGAATATAAACCACCTAAAACAATGATTGGCACAGAGCAAACACTCAGAAAATGTTGGTAGTGGTGACAGTATAAATGCCGTAACAATTATGAGTATTTATTTTAAAAAGCATTTGAATTGTGAACTCAATTTTGCCAACAGGTAATATTTTGTTGTTGTTGTTGTTGTTTTTGTTTTTATTACCAGGAGAGCATTTTCCTGTTGGGATTATTTTCTTGCATTCTTTTGTTAAACTTTTTTGCTCCTCTGTGTTTTCTATTTTTTTCCTCCAGTAAATACACACTAATTACATAAAGAAAAAATAAAAGATTTTAAAGGGAGATGATGGTAATTTTTCTGTGAAGAATAAGTAACCAATAATCTGAGATCATTCTAGACTTAACTTTTCCATTGTGCTCCCAACTGTTAAGGACCTGGAGGGAAGAAAGAAAATATAAAACATTGAATCCAGTGTCTAGAATTCAAATGTGTGGCAGTATATTCAAATATCATGAACTTTCTCAGAAGAAGAGAAAGATGGCAAATAGGGCTTAATATCAGTAGTTTCAACCATGAATCAAATTATGTCTATGTATATATTCTGATGCAGTTCTTATACTAAAGTAGATGCTGTTATTCTTGTTTCAGTACTTGGGATAGATCATTTAGGACAGGAAAAGGGAAAGAAAAGTAACCTTTGTTATACTCCTGGAAGTGCTAGAGACTGTGCTAAGCACTTTACATATGTATTTAATGCTCTCAAAAAAACCTTAACATGTTACTATTCAACATATTACAGTGTGGAAACTGAGACTCAAAAGATACTTATATGCACAAGGTCATCTAGCTTATATGTGAAAACCAATAGGTAAGCCCTCTTTTACCGAATGGATAATCCAGTCTTTCCACTCTCTATTCTCCTCTTTCCAAAGCTCCTGTCTCTCTCCACCTGTACCCACTACCCTCTACCAATCTTTTGTTGACAGTTTGTTGTCCATTTATCCTGGCTTATTCATGATGTTCATCAGATGAGGGTCTGGCCCAACTAGGGATAGTATATGTCAGAAATACATCACCATCAATGCTGCTCATTTCTCTCTAGCAATAAGCCTCTTTTCTTCTTTCTTCACATATACAATAGAGATGAAGCTTGTAAATGACAGCTTATTCAAATATCTCAACATGCAATATGTTTTTCTTGTCAAAACTCTACTTTTCTATCATTTTAACATTTACTTTTCATTTTTCACTTTTGTTTCCATACTGTTATGACTTTCAATGACCAGATATCTCTACAGATTGATTTCAAAGCATTTCATAAAGATGACTGTTTTAAGAGTTTTTTCTCATGATTTATGCAACATGTCATATAATGAGTATGATTTAATAGAGAAGATTTCACTCGAGTGCTGAAATGAATGTGTGCCTGAAGGAAGGTAGTTTTGATTAACAAGTGACAAGTAACACAAATTCTTACTGATTTTGATTATTGTCCTCATGGAGACATTATCATTCATTGTTTTGACAATAGCTTTAATGTATTTGCAGTGTCACAGAAAGACAATTTCTAAAAATTATTTTTTAAATATATTAATTCCCCCCATTATATAAGGTTACTTCATTATTTTAGTCAACCTTGCTCAAGATTTAATTTGCTATGTTGGAAAATAAATGAAAATAAGTATGTTAAAATTATATTTTCAATATAGTCTTAACAGTATATTTAGTAAAAAACATTTACTGATTATTTGCTATGGTTCCCATTTACTAAGCACAAGGAACTGTAGTTAGAGTTTTAGGATGTGTTAAAAAGGGTGAGACTCAATACTTTTCCTTAAGTTTATTTTTTAAGTTTAGTAAAATATGTTAATAATTTTGTGTTAATGTCAAGAACAGGGAATCATGTTAGTGTTTCAGGTACTTTAAACATTTCTCAGTAAAAATGCTTATTCTGAAGTATGGAGACCAGTCACTTTTGTTATGATCTTACTGAAATCATAACTTCTTCCAATATTTATTCATTGGATCATAGAGTAGTGACTATTTAAATCAAGAATCCATGTAAGTTTTGGTACCATCCAAGTTTATGTCATTGCATTAGAGAACCAAGCAGATGACACTGAAGACTTATAATGTCTTACTGATTGGATTAACTTGTCCATTTTGTGAATGAACTTTTAGATTTAGCTTAGATAATTTAGGTGCTTAATCGGAAAGTGACCTTTGACAACTATTTTCCCTAAAAGACAGAGAAAGAGTCTCTAAAGCCAGGCGCTATTAACAGTAAGTATAACATTCTTGTGCTGGGCTGGTGCATTCTATAAAAGCTTATTAGCCTCCATTTTTTTCACATTTCTTCTTTCTAAAATGTATTTTTAAATGCTTCATCATTAGATACTACTGTATTTTTTTCTTACAATCCAAATATGCACACGTTATTAACCAGGGATGGAATTATCTCCTGTATAAATGTGCGCAAAGGATGAAATATGTAGAGATATACCACTAGACTCTTATTTTTTCTAATTCAGGTAGTAACAGATGTATTGGCAGTTTATTTTGTTTCATTTATGTGTGTCCTGGGTTTTAGTCATTTATTTTACTGTTTGTGTAATATCAAGTTAAAAGAAATATCAAATTAATTGAGTATTAATTACCAGCTTTATGCCAGGGATTTAGCTAGAGATTACCAAGCCCGTCTGTGTGCCTTCCATAACGTGCAAAGCAGACAGCTATGTACCATGTTCTCCTTGATCACAAGGAGGAGACAGGAAGATATCTTCCAGCTAATCTACTTCTGTGCAATTTTTTTTTTTTAATGGAGTATATAAGAAGCAGTTTTTTCTTTCTTGTTCAGATGGTTCTCAAACACTGAAATTTAGACTACTGTGTTCTTGAAATACTTTGATTTCTCTAAGTCTTATTTTCTCATGAGCATAAAGATCTCTTTCTTCCAACCTCATACCATCTAACTTTTAATTATTTTACCCAGATACTATGCTTTATAAACCTCAACATTTGTATTGCTTTTGGAAAGCATCAGGGTTTGGAAGACTATCTGCTCCTTCTAAATAGCAGTGTAGTATAGTGGAAATCTAAAATACAATGTAGTGTAGGAGAAATCTGACCTCCTTAAAATCTGGGATATTTTACATCTTGGTTACATTGCCTGACCCTCAAATTTCTTACCTGTAAAACAATAACAGTAGTTACATGAGGGTCTTTTTGTGAAATAATTATGCACAATGTTTTCAGTCTCTAGAGTAGACATTAAATACATGATTTACTGTTAATATGGTCTTTTAAAAGGCAAAAAGTAGTTGAGCAAGTAATCATGTTTTATTTGGCATGGTGTTAGTGAGTGGCTGGGAGGAAAAGTGAAAGAATGTTCCTTTACCCTCTTCACCACTTAATTTCTTGCTATCATGTGTAATACAGTTTTACCATGCATTTTAGTGTTAATATTTCTAAAGCAAAATTGAGATAAAAAGTCAGTTCATGCTATAATCTTGAAATTTACTAGGTACATATAGTGCATGATTCACAGAATTTACTACATTGAATACCAAGTCAAATAAGAAATATCAAACAGGTACAATATGAGTATTTGTGTATGTTATTGTACATGCACATAAGAATATCTCAGTGGACATGAGTAAATGCGCTGTTTGTTTTCTGTGTAATGTGAGTGTGTTTCTTTAGATGTTTTCTTTCCCTGTTCATTTACAGTAGAATCTTGGCACTCACCCTTGCACTAGGAATACTACATGCATCGCTTCCTCCAATTCGAACACCAGGGTTGCTCTGTGGCTCATCCAGTAGCAGGTGTGAAACATTGATATAAACAGAATTTTGTCTACCAAAGCCAAAATCCTCCCATTTCCAGTCTCTACCAGCCAGTGAAACACTAATGCCAAACTTCCTTCCAAATTCAAGTCTCAGGCATCACAGTTCATTATGCTTCCTGCCAAAACTACTGGCCCATGGAAACTCCTAAAAATTAAGGCAGAGCGAAATTTTTATCAAATATCATGTGATTTTAGGTGACACACTCCTAGTTTTGCAGCTTTTTCTGAAATTAGTAAATTGAAATTATATTGCAGTTAATTACTGAATAACATTTCTTTTTGAATATAGCAAACTGCCTAATTATAACAGAACTGTTCACCGTATATCTCAAAATATTGTGGGGAAAAAGTTCAGAAAACTATAGATTCTCAATAAATTTTCTGCATTTTAACATTCCAAGGGATTTGGAATAATTAATGGATAGAATCATTTGACCAAACCATTTGTATCAATAAAACTGATTTATGTAAAACAATTTAGATTTAAAGGTTACATAATTTCAGAACATAGAACTCATATAGCTTCTTTAAAACTTTTTTGGAGGGGTGGTGCAGGGGGCAAGACTCATATAAACAATTTGATAAATTTAAAATACAGTTTTAAAGGCAGTAGAATTAAAAATTGATCTTAGGAAGATTAAGCTTGAACAGGTATTTATTACCTTAATTATTTGGAATATTAGGCAATATTTATCAGGAAATGTTTTCTCTATCATTTTTTAAAGACCAGTACTTTTATAACCATGTGTATACCAAAGCTTTGTTAACATCTTTCAGGATGCATTTTTGTTATATTGATAAAGTGGTATTCAGACTACTGTAATACATGCTACCTTAAATCCAGTCAACCATCATAGTGTATAAGATTTGAATAAGATAATCTCTCTAAGGTAAAGATAATGTGTAAAATGATATATCAATGAATTTTGAAAAAATATTTACAATGTAAGTCTGTGGAAGATGCAGGAATTTGGGTCATAATTCTTAGCTGCTTATCCAGATTTTTCCCTATTAGATGCTGTGGGAATAGTAATCAGTACTTACAAAGACATCATGTCTAATACATGTAGGGAGTTAGGTGCTCAAGTTAGTGCATTTTTGGTTTTGGCATTATTTTTAAGTAGGTACCATACAAAACATGTAGAGGCTGTGTACAGTACCTACAGTACTACCTTTAAAGGAGGTATATTATCATATGCCTCCTTTAAAACACTGGTATCCTGAGCTGACAGTATAGTAAGAGAAGTTGGCAATCAAAACGTACGGTAGAGTACTGTGGCAAGTGATGAAATCAGAAACTTTGAAGATTAATAGCAAGTGACACAGGGAGCAATAAAAGAGCTATGATTCAAAGAAGAACTAATAAAATTAGTATAGCATTAAAGATTTTGAATCAGCAGTTCATAGTTCTCCCATAATAACATCAAGTACAGACAATTTTTAGTTTAAGAATAATAACTATTCAGAAAGAGAAAAACAAATACTGTATGCTAACACATATATATGGAATCTAAAAAAAAAAAAAAAGGTTCTGAAGAAACTAGGGGCAGGACAGGAATAAAGATGCAGACGTAGAGAATGGACTTGAGGACACGGGGAGGGGAAAGGGTAAGCTGGGATGAAGTGAGAGAGTGGCATGGACATATATACACTACCAAATGTAAAATAGATAGCTAGTGGGAAGCAGCTGCATAGCACAGGGAGATCAGCTCAGTGTTGTGACCACCTAGAGGGGTGGGATAGGGAGGGTAGGAGGGAGATGCAAGAGGGAAGAGATAGGGGGATATATGTATATGCTGTATAGCTGATTCACTTTGTTATACAGCAGAAACTAACACAACATTGTAAAGCAATTATACTCCAATAAAGATGTTAAAAAAATAGAATAATATCTATTTTTCAAAAATTATAATCATATTCAAGTTCTCCCAAAAAAACAGATCGAGAGACGAAATACTCTCTACCTCATTTTATGAGGTTTGTGTAACTTCAAATTAAAATCATGCCTGAAAGTTGCATACCAGCTTTACTTATAAAGATAGACATGATAATTGTGAATAAAATGTTTGCAAAATAAATCACATAATAGCTAAAAATCATAATGCATTCTACTAAGTAGAGTTAATTTTTGGAATGCAAGTTTGAGTTAATGCTAACAAATTTCAATTAAGGTAATCCACCCTATTAAGAAAAGGATAATATTATTGTCTTAATAAATGCATCAGAATTTCTGATAAAATCCAATACCTAATTATAAAACAGCTTCTATCAAAATGAGAGGAACATATTTAATCTAATATTTAGAAATAACTATCATAACTTATTAAATATTTTATTAAATATCTTCTGGAGGTTTTAGCCTGCTTAGTAATCAAAAAATTACAATCTATAAATGACGAGAAAGGTAGTAATAAAACTTCATTATTTGCTTATCATATTTTTAATGAAGAAAACTAAGAAAAAGATACAAATATTATAATTAGAGTCTAGCAGGATTAGTTGATAGAACAATGGAATAGTATTCCTCTACACCATCAATAAGCAGAAAATATTTTAATTTTAAAACATTTTTATGTTAACACTAACTGGGTATTTGATAATATTTAGGGCTTATTGTTATTTTATTATAAGGATGATATTTCTTCTCATATTGATCTTGTCTCAGTGTAATTCTAATCATAATCTTGATATGGAAATTGATACACTCATTTTAATATTAGTATGGAAGAGAAAAAGAAACAATAAGATGTTCTTGAGGAAGAACAAGTAGGAGGACTTGCCCTTCTGAATACTGAGGCATATTTTAAGGTAATAATAATTAAAATAGAATATTTCTATGAAGATGGATCAAAAGGACTAATGGAATTGACTAAGGAGCTGAGTCAGACTCACAGACATGTACAAAGTTGTATATGACTGTCACTGCACATGAGTGAAGAATATGACAAAGGTGACTAGGATGATTATTCATATGGAAAAAAGTAATATTTCATGCATTCCTACCCCATACCACACACACACACACACACACACACACACACACACACATATTCCAAGGAAACATTGAAATGTGAGAAACTTAATTCTTTAAAACTTTTATGAGAATGACTTCATTTCCTCAGGTTTGAGAAGAATTTCTTTTTCAAAATTAATTTATTGATTTATGGCTGTGTTGGGTCTTCGTTGCTGTGTGTGGGCTTCTCATTGTGGTGGCTTCTCTTTGCTGTGAAGCACAGGCTCTAGGCACATGGGCTTCAGTAGCTGTAGCACATGGGCTCAGTAGTTGTGGCTCGTGGGCTCTAGAGCACAAGCTCAGTAGTTGTGGCTCATGGGCTTAGTTGCTCCGCGACACGTGGGATCTTCCCAGACCAGGACTCGAACTCGTGTCCCCTGCATTGGCAGGCAGATTCTTAACCACTGTGCCACCAGGGAAATCCCTGAGAGGAATTTCTTAAGCACATCAGGAAAATGTGGAAACCATTACGCTGTATTAAAAAATACATGTACACAAAGGCTCTCTGGAGCAAATGACACCATGCTGTGGCCAGCTTATGGCACTGTACATTCTATTAAAAACAAACAAGAAACCAAAAACCTTTAAAAAATGTACATTAAGATTATAAACTTTTATAATACCATAAAACAAGACATTGAAAATGAAAGAGAAGCCAAAAACTGGGAGAAGATAGGTACCCTACACCTGACCTAAAAATATTATCAGGAATACACAAAAGCTTCCATAAATGTGGGCAAAAGACACAGATAGTCATTGCATAGAAAGGGAATATGGGTGGCTAAATAATACATGAAAAAATCTTCATTAGTAATCCTGGAAATGCAAATTAAAATCATAGTTGGATACAATTTTACTTTTATTGGATAGAAAAGTTAGATACTCTAAAAATAGGACCTCTTAGGGCTTCCCTGGTGGCGCAGTGGTTGAGAGTCTGCCTGCCGATGCAGGAGACATGGGTTCATGCTCCGGTCCAGGAAGATCCCACATGCTGCAGAGCGGCTGGGCCCCTGAGCCATGGCCGCTGAGCCTGCGTGTCCGGAGCCTGTGCTCCACAGCGGGAGAGGCCACAACAGTGAGAGGTCCGCGTACTGAAAAAACAAAAAAAAAGGATCTCTTAAATAATGCTGGTAGTACAACAAGCTTTGGAAGACTATTTAGCATACACCAGTGACAGTATTTCTGAGTTACATAATGATATACAATTTTACACCCACTACCCTTGATAAAAATATAAGATAAGATAAAATAAAATAAAATTATAAAGACAATACCAGGTATTGGTGAGGAATGGAAGAATAAGTTTCATGCAGACCTGGCAGCAGTGCAATCAGAACTTTTAAAAAAACATTTTGGCATTTTTGATTAAAGTTATACAAGCACATAACCTATGGACCAGTAAGTCCTTCCCTAGAGAGGTTCTTGCCTATATCTATTAGGAAACATAGACAAGAATGATCAATGCAGCATTATTTGTAATAATGAAAAAACAAAACAACTTTAAAATATTTGTCTCAGGAAACTGATAATAAACCTGGAGAATCTCAGAAATCTAATACTGAGTGAAAATCAAATCACAAAAGAATATTCGTATATTTACAATAATCATCATATTGTAAGCTGCTAGGATAGTAGATCTTTTTTTTAAAAATTAATTAATTAATTCTTGGCTGTGTTGGGTCTTCGTTTCTGTGCAAGGGCTTTCTCTAGTTGCGGTGAGCGGGGGCCACTCTTCATCGCGATGCGCGGGCCTCTCACCATCGCGGCCTCTCTTGTTGCGGAGCACAGGCTCCAGACGCGCAGGTTCAGTAGTTGTGGCTCACGGGCCTAGTTGCTCCACGGCATATGGGATCTTCCCAGACCAGGGCTCGAACCCGTGTCCCCTGCATTGGCAGGCAGATTCTCAACCACTGTGCCACCAGGGAAGCCCAGAGAGTAGATCTTAAATGTTCTCACCACAAAAAATAGATGATAGTTTATGATGTGCTGAAGGTGTTAGCTAATGGTATGGTGGTAATCATTTTGTAATATATAAGTGTATCAAATCATCATGTTGTACACTTTAAACTTACGTAATGTCATATGTCAATATATGTAAAAAAAGAATATATAGAAGATACCAAGTATATAAAGGTAGAAACTAAAAGCCTAAGGAATGAACTGTTAAGGACTTATAGATACATACATATTAAATCTATAAAAAGAAGACAAAGGAAGCCACAAAAAGAGAAAAAAGGTTGGTGATTACCCTGCGGGCCAGGGTAACTGATGAAATAAAGACTATCTAGAGGGCTTCAGTAATATTGGAAATGTTATACTTCATAGGCTGGGTCATTCTTTCATTATTCTTCATAAGTTATAGATGTTATATATTATATATTCAATTTTTTCATAACATTGAAAAATGAAATTATAATACAAAAAGTATATATCTTTTAAATTGAAAGTGAAATAGAGAATACAAATATCCTTTACTCAGTAATTTTAGCTTAATAGTGAATAATATTTAGAAATTCTCCAGCATTGAGACAATTTACTAATTCTTCATTTGAGTCCCTAAAGTAGTATTTTATTTACCTTTCAAGGCTATGTTGTATAGTATAAACATCTTAAAACATTTTTTTGTGTTGCTTACACTGTAAAGCACTTTGAACCTGAGACTAGCAAAAGAAATGGCAGAGTAAACATCTTGCCTACTAATTGGTAGACTTATGGTCATCAATTCACTGGGTAGAGGAGAAAAAAAAAAAAAAGAAGTCTAAAGTAGTATTAAAATTTCTCTTCTCTTTTTCTGTTAATGTTGACTGTACATAGTCAAATTTACATGAATAAAAAGTATGTATTCTGCAAGTCCACTTTATACATATTACAAAAGGATATTATTGTTTATTAATTTCCAAATGTTTTTTTCATCAAACTGAGTTAAGTTTCAATTCAGTTAGTTTACTTGCCCTGTCCAAAATACTGCAGAAAGAACTGCAGTTAGGAACAAAGAAAGAGAGTTGCAGAGGCAGAGATCAGATACAGCAATGAAAGAACAGGGAAGAGAGCAAGATGAGGGAGTAGGAAATACTAGCCTGTATTCACCCCTCCTCCCCCCCACCAAAAAAAAAATTAGATACCCAGGCACTAAAATAGGTCTGGGAGGGCTATAGCAACACAGTGGGTCAAGAAAAAAGGAGAGAGGTTGTGGGGGAGATCAGTTTAGCTGGGACATCCAAAGATGGCTAGGAACCAAGAAGGGTGGAGGCTATTGGTATCAACCATGCAGAGGATGCCACCATGGTCCCCAGTGGTTGGCTCTGTGGAGGATCCTAACAATCTTGTCACTCAGGACTGTAACACCCCGACAGCCACAAACTCCCGACAGCTTTCATGATGGGAGGCCCCAAAATGTTCATTGGCATGGACTTCAGCGATCTGATGCTTAGAGGATACCAGCAGCTTTCACCACTGAAGTAACCAAAAGCCGTCACTGTTGCAGACTCCCAGGAGAGGGAGATGCTGCTGTCCCTCGCCACACCCAAAAGAATTGCTGTTGCAGAGTCCCCAGAACCAGGGCTGCCACCACCCCCCTAACCGTGCACATTCCCCAGAACTCAGAACCATGGCTACTCTGCTATACCTGCACTTTAGACCTGGATATAGCTGCCATTCCATGTGTTCTTGTGACTTAGGCAATAGAGTCACTGCCACTGTAGGCTGACCAATGTCCTGGATCCTGGGAGCTGCTATCACTCTACAAGCACCTATACTCCAGACCCTGGCTTTGTGATTACTCTATGGGTGTCCATTCATCAGACACCCATGCCACCCTCACTGTAGTAGCCCTGCAAGCCAACCAGGCACCAAGAGGGATCCCTTCAGCCAAAACATCCTACATGGGAGAAAAAGAGATGGGGAGTCCCCAGCAGCCTTTGCTACCAAACAGCCCTCACTGCTACTGTGTACAGTCACAACCTTGGCCACTGAGGACCCCTACAATCTTATATCAGACAAAATAGACTTACTTTAAAAACTGTAAAGACACAAAGCACGTCATTATGTAATTACAAAGGGATTGATTCATTAAGAGTATGTAACAATTGTAAGTATATAGGTACTGAACATTGGCACCTATATTAAGCAAACATTAACAGATCTGAACAATATAATAATAGTTAGGGACTCCAATACCCAACTTTAAACAATGGATATATCATCCAGACAGAAAATCAGTAAGGAAATATTGAATATGAACTAAACTTTAGACCAAATGAACCTGACAGACATATACAAAATATTCTACCCAACAGCAACAGAATACCCCTTCTTTTCAAGCACACATGGAACATCTCCAGGATGGATCATAATTTAGGTCACAAAACAAGACTTAGCAAATTTAACAAGTATGAAATCATATCAAATATATTTTCTGACCACAGTGGTATAAAACTAGAGCTCAAAAATAGGAAGAAAGCTGGAAAATTTTTAAACATGGAAATTAAATAACATACTCCTGAGTAACCAGTGTGTCATGGAAGAAATCAAAAGGGAAATCAAAATACATCCTGAGAAAAAATGGAACAGAACATATGAACACTTATGGGATGCAGCAAAGACAGTTTTAAAAAGAAGTTTATAGAGATAAATACTTTAAGAAAAAAGAAAGATCTCAAATATGCAATCTAACTTTACGCCTGAAGAAAGTAGAAAGAGAACAAACTAAGCCCAAAGTTAGCAGAAAGATGGGAATAACAAAGATCAGGAAATAACAGAAATCACTGAAATAGAGACCAGAAAAGCAATGGAAAAGATCAATGAAACTGAGCTGTATTTTTGAAGATAAACAACATCAACAAACCTTTAGCTAGACTAAGAAAAAAGAAGACTCAAATAAAATCTGAGATAAAGGAGGAGACATTACAACTGCCACCACAGAAATACAAAGGGACTTAAGAGACTACTATGAACAAATATCAGCCAACAAATTGGAAGCCTAGAATAAAGGATAAAATCCTTCAGAATAAATTTAACCAAGGAGGTGAAAGACCTGTACACTGAAAACTTTAAGACATTGATGAAAAAAATTAAGACAAATCAATGGAAAGATATCTCATGTTCTTATTTGAAGAATTAATATTGTTAAAATGTCCACACTACCGAAAGCAATCTTCAGATTCAATGTAATCCCTATCAGAATTCCAGTGGCATTTCTAAAATCTATATGGAACCACAAAAGACATTGAATAGCCAATGCAATCTTGAGAAAAAAGAACAAAGCTGGACACATCACACTTGTTGATTTCAAACTATATTACAAAGCTATAGTGATCAAAAGATTATTTTGTCATCCAAACACATCAATGATCTGTTTGATCAAAAATGATCAATGAAACAAATTAATCATAGAAAATAGGTCAATGGAACAGAATAGTGAGCCCAGAAATAAACCCAATATATATGGTCAATTAATTTTTGACCAAGGAGGCAAGAATACAATGGGGAAAGAATAGTGTCTTCAATAAATCGTGTCAGGAAAACAATGTACACATGCAAAAGAAACCCCTATCTTACTCCATCATAAATATTAACTTGAAATGGATTAAGGACTTAAATGTAAGACCCGAAACTGCAATACTCCTAAAAAAGAATACTTCTTGACATTGGTCTTGGCAATTTTTTTTGCCAAGGAAATGATTAACAAAATAAAAAGGCAACCTATGGAATAGGAGAAAATACCCAATGTATAGCTAATAAGGGGATAATATCTAAAATATATAAGAAACTCACACAATTCAATAGCAAAAAAAGAAAAAAAAAAACAGTTAAAAACTGGGCAGAGGACCTTAATATTTCTCCAAAGAAGATACAGAGATGACCAATAGATACACGAAAGGTTCTCAACATCATCAGGGAATACAAAGCAAAACCACAGTGAAATATCACCTCACACCTGTTAGGAGGTCTGTCAAAAACTCTAGATAGCAAATGCCGGTGAGGGTGTGAAGAAAAGGTTAAATTGTACACTGCTGGTGGGAATGTAAACTGGTAGAGCCATTATGGAAAATAGTATAGAGGTTCCTCAAAAAATTAAATCTAGAACTACCACAATTTAGCTGTACTACTTCTGTGTATATATCCAAAGAAAATGAAGTCAGTATCTAAAAGAGATATCTGCACTGCCATATTTATTGCAGCATTATTCACAATAGCCAAAGTATGAAAACAACCTAAGTGTTCATGGACAGATGAATGGATAAAGAAAAGTGGTGTGTATATACAATATACACATTCAATCAATGATATTATTCCATTCAATCAATGATATTATTCGGCCTTAAAAATGGAGATCATGCCATTTGCGACAATGTACATGAATTCAGAGAACACTGTGATAAGTGCGATAAGCCAGAACAAGAAAGCCAGAGACTGCATCATATCACTTATATGTTGAATCTTAAAATAAAAAAAGTCAAACTCTTGGAAACAGGATAGAATCATAGTTGTCAGGGACTGGGAGTTCAGGGAAATGGGGAGATGTTGGTCAAAGAATAGAAGCCTTCAGTTATAAGATGAATAAGTTCTGAGACTAACATATAGCATGGTGACTATAGTTAACAATACTGTATTGTATTCTTGAATTTTGCCAAGAGAGTAGATCTTAAGTGGTCTCAACACACACAGGCACACAACTAAGTAACAAAGGTGAGTTGATGGATGTGTTAATTTGATTGTGATAATCATTTCACACCATACATGTATATTAAATCATCATGTTGTCCACTTTAAATATATACAATTTCATTTGTCAATTATACCTCAAAAAGCCACCCCACCAAAAAAAGACAAAAAAAAAAAAAAAAAAAAAAAAAAAAACACAAGGCTGACCAGTATTATTCAGAATAAAAAGTAGAATTCTTCCCGTAAGTTTTTCCATAAAATTTACATGACACTGATGATTGGTCAAATTAGATATTTTTTTAAGAAAGAATGGAAATAACCTTAAAAAGATAGAAAACAATTGGTAAATTGTCAACGCACCTTCCTGTATACACCAGCTTTTAAGCTGTGTCAACAGACCTTTTTTCTCCAGTAATGCTTTCCTATACCATCCTATTTATTTTTTTCCATTGTGCCTGTTTCTTATTCTTTTTTCAAATATGTTTCATTGAGGGTTCTTGAATAAACAGGGTCCTAAAATAAGGATGTGTGAGAAAAATAATTTGATGGGCAAAAATGACAACTATAGTAAAATATCTACTTAGGTATTAGTTTGGATAGTAATAAAATGCTTATAGGAAGATTTTTTTGCCGAAAAAAGAGCTGGTTCCTTTGCATTCTAGCCCAAAACAAAGCAAAACTTTATTAAATTTTTATTTTTTAATTTCCCATATCTCATGCTTTTCTAGGTTCTATGCATTTTTTAAACAGAGCTTGTCTGGTTTCTAGGATGTCCTAAGCAAAAATAGTGTCATTATGGGTTATGGAACAAGTATAGGAATAAATATATAGACTACACAGCAAGCACACCAAAAATTAACTTCATATTGGTTTGACAATCTGTGGTTGGTTTTGCCACAATATACTGATTTTATTGCATATCATTAGGTTCATAGCATCATGTAATTTGGCATGTAATTTGTATCAGAAGAGTTCCCTCTGAATCATTTTTTAAATACCAATATCTGTGTATTAATCACATAGCTTTATATGTAATCATATTAACAGTGATTACACTGACAGTGCAGAACTGTCTCAACCAACATGACTCCTAGGTTTGGAGACGAGTTTTAAATAGATTATGTTGTTGTCAATAGAAGGATCAGAAGTAATAAAAGAGCTAGTTGGTATTAATTATTCTCTTCTCTGTGGTCCCATAGTCCTTTATTAGTTCTTAATTTGGGTTTAATTCATTCTGCTTTGATTTTCTATAATTTCTGTAAAGCTCATCACCTCTATCAAATTGTGAATTTCTTTCGTAGTGTCCTGTCTCTGCATCTTTCACATCCCACGTCTATTAATAATGGTTCGTATACTGAATCACCACAACTTGAAAGAATAAAGATTTCCTTTTTTTTTTTAGAATATACCTTTTAAATTTCTTTCAGAAATTTGGTACAACTGTACAAAAGTGAAAACGACATAGAAATTTCAAAGAAGATTAAGACTCAGTGGACTTCTTTGGGCCTAGAAGACGTACAGTTTGTAAATTACTCTGTGCTGCTGAATCTGCCAGGCCCTTCTCCCAGCTCAGTGACTCTAAGCAGCAGTGGCCAGTGCTTTCATCCTAATGGCCAGCCTTGCAGCGAAGAAGCCAGACGACACAGCAGCCAAGATCCGCTCTACTCATATGCAGCCTATTCTGCCAGTGGAACTCTCAAGGTAATATGACAATTTGTCTCTGTCATTTACGGTGAAATGAAATTAGAAAACAACAGCTTTCATCTAAATTGAACTAACTGGCAAGAAGCAACATACCAAAATAACCATTAAATATTCTCAGTGTGGAGGTGCCAGGAAAGGGGAAGGAAGATTTGAATTGCCTGACCCTTTTCTTGTCATATTTTGAAAGTGAAAACATGTTAGAAGAATTTAATTTAAAAGTGTTGAGTGTGTGACTGAGTCATTCACAGTTTGCTTAATCCTTACAGTGTGAGTTCATTTCGTTCTTTGGTTCTGAAGAGGCAAATTTTAATAGATCAATGTGGACAGAAAGAATAGAAACGGAAGCAGTTGTGTTTTGAAATTGTGTATGCACACAAGAAATGAAGTGGAAAATTGATGTGATTATTCACACATTTAAGATTTGACATACAGTATGTCTGCTTTATGATGGAAAATATAAACAAGGGACCAGGTGTGAATTATTGCTTTAGTCTTTCTGGGTTAGCTGGTTTTCTGATGTGGTGGTTTTTTGGCATTGTGGTTAAGTGCACAGCTTCTAGAGCCACGTGGACTAGTTTCAAATCTCAGCTCCCCAATTACCACTGTTAATTAAGCATATAGGGCTGAGTTTTCTCATCTCTATAATGGGGATAATAATAGTTCCAGCTTCATAAGCTTGTTATGAGAATTAAATTAATTAATATATGTAAATCTTGGAGGATAGAGCTTAGCCTATGGTAAGGACAAGAGAGCAGTTAGATACCATAGCATTTAATTGGTCACTAGTTTCCTTTATATAGGCAACTTTTCCATCTCCATGTAAAAGTCTCATTTGAATAAACACATTCAGTTTTTTTTATAAAACTATTGATTTCTTCTATAGATTTTATATGAATGAAATGCTGTTTCTGATTGTTGATTATTGGCACAGATTTTTAAGAATCCAACTTATTATTAACTGATTAAGATGATTAATTTAAATCACTTAAAGTTACATTGCAGAAATACATGCTTGTCCCCAATTTAAAAAAAAATTTTTTCAGGTGTGGCATGAGGAGAAGCAGCTAACCACTGCTTTGGCATTGTTCTTGTTCTGTGTTGTAACATTCTCTGATATTTAGCAGAACCGCATATAACCAGCACCACCTTGAAAGCCTTTTTATTAATTAAAAGTTAACACAATATTAAATGTCTGTAATATTTCTAGTGTAGGACTCATGATTTGACTTGATGAATATACACTATGTCTGATAGGCAATAATGGAAAAGTACTTGCGTACTAATGGAGATAGAGGGAGGCCACCAGCATTCTTTCTTCGGTTCAGAAACTTTGGTCCCAAGTCAAGATTCTAAACTTACCTGACATATTTTAGACTCCCAACCCTACATAAGCCCCACACATTTCCAGGCTCCTCTTTATCCTGGTTGATTCAAGTACAGCACAGTCATCTCCTTCCTTAAACAAAAGCATGTCCAAAACACAGAACAAGAACGAAACCCCAGAAGCTTGAGTGGATCCTTGGAATCACCCCCATCTATTTTCTTTCCAGTTTCCTCTGGCAAACATCCATTATTCCTCGACTGAGGTGATATGGAAAAGCCGTGGAACTATAGCTTGTGTCTCAGTTGCCTTAGTGTGTACCTCTTTAATAATCGCCTGGGCACATTGGATTTTTTTTTTTATATTCCTATGTAACCATATCTCTGAGGGATTTTCACACATTTATCTTATCATTGATAAGTGTTTAAATTTTCTCTTTGTTTCATGTAAAAGAAAACCAAGGTCTACTATAGAATCATGGAAGTAGTTAAGTGTCTGTGAAGTCATAAGTCATGGAACTCTAGTATTATCTTGGTAGGAATGTAAATTGGTACAGCCACTATGGAAAACAGTATGGAGGTTCCTCAAAAAACTAAAAACAGAATTACCACATGGCTGAGCAATTCCACTTCTGGGTATATATTCGAAGAAAGCAAAAACACTAACTCAAAAAAATACACCCACCCCAATGTTCATAGCAGTGTAATTTTTTACACACACACAGATACACACAGGTGCCCACACACAATGGAATATTACTCAGCCATAAAAAATGAAATTTTGCCATTTGAAGCAACATGGATGGACCTGGAGGATATTATGCTTAATGAAATGTCAGCCAGAGAAAGGCAAATACTCTATTTTATCACTTATGTGTGGAATCTAAAAAATAAAGTGAATGAATATAACAAAATAAAAAGAGACTCACAGATATAGACAACAAACTAGTATTTACCAGTGAGGAGAGGGAAGGCAAGATAGGAGATTAAGAAATACAAATTACTATGTATAAAGTAAATAAGCTACAAAGGTATATTGTACAGCACAGGGAATATAGCCAATATTTTATAATAACTTTAAATGGAGTATAATCTATAAAAACATTGAATCACTATGTTGCATACCTGAAACCAATATAATATTATAAATCAACTATATTTGAATTTAAAAATACCATTTTTAATAAAGAAGTGCTGAAAAAGATTTTAAATAATATAGCTATTAAAAGGGAGAATTGTTAGCTATAGATGTAGAAGTGTATTCCATGTGTGAAATATTAGGCCTAGATAGAAGGGAATAATGTTAAAGGAACTAAAATGCAATTATAGATAAAACAAACACTTTGTATTTGAAGAACATAATTTAAGAAATTAACCGTGCAAATTAGATGACAACACTGGCAATAAGTATTTTTAGAATTATGTTAATAATTCAAATCTATTACACTAAGTACATAATAATTTAAAGATTTATATAAATAAAGGACATAATGTGATATTGACTTTTTAAACTTTTACTATATTAGTATAATTTTCAAAAGCAAAGCAATTTCTTGGTGACTATTTTATATGCATATAGAATACTTGCATATTTTTTATATACATGTTTTAGATAGGTGTATTACTGAAACTCGCATATTCTAATTAATAGGACACTGGTGAATTTTCTGTGTCCCTTCAGACTATTTCCCAATTCAAATCAAGCTTGAGAGGTTGCTGCTGATGACTCAGGCATGCTGACTTTTTGATTTTGAGTACATTATATTTGCATGAATTTCTATCAGGCAGCGCCATTAACAAGTTCTTAAATTATTCTAGTCTGACTGCCAGCAAAGCTCCCCACTACTTTTGCTTTTGACAAGGTTATTTGTAGAAGAGCCATGCCCTTTTACTTTGAAGAGCTGTCATGTCCATTCATCATATGACCGTTTTGTATAAGCTTCCAATTTTTGCTTTCTGCTAACAGTCTAAACAGCATTTGTGATATCTGAGATCTACTTCGAAAACCTACTTAGTGCCAGCATGATGGATGGTGTACTTTGCAACATTTTGTAATTCATTGTGCACTGGAAAGGTGACATTGTTTACCCCATCATAATGACAGGTGGGTCAGTAAAATGGTCCTAAGGAGAGTTTTCCTGTCAGATGCAAAATACATATTAAAATGGATACATAAATAATTTAGCATGAATGAGGTTAGCTTCAGGGAATAAACAGTGATTTATATTTTTATTAAAGGGAAATATCAACTATAATATCATCATAATGTTAAAGACATTGATAGTGCTGGCAATGTCTAGTCAGTTTTATAAATAGAATATATGGCTTTATGTAATTCCTGTGCAGTTATTTCTTTTGTCCTTTGTGAAACCGGTGCAGGTACAGAAGAGTAAAGGGAACAATTAGTATTTAATACAGGTTGGTCAGATTGGGTCTACCATGTTCTTAGTCTGAATAAGGGATTTGTTTTTATTCCAATACATTTTATAAATGTTGAAGTTTTCTTTCTGTTAAGCGTTATTTTGTATCGGGAAGACAAGCCAAATGATGCAGTTTTATGAAGAAACATTTTCAACAACTCATTAGCTGTGCATGAAATATTGTTTCCCACACACTTCTCAGTATCCCATTCCTCAGAAAGCATAGTTCAGGAGCCCAGACTAGCAACCTTCCTTACCAGTTGCACATCTGTGGATTGGTTGCTTCAATTCTCTAAGCCTCAAAAGTCCTTATCTGTATAAGGGGAATAGTAATAGTACCTCAAATGATTGTTGTGAGGAAGAACTGATAGAAACCATGTCAAGGGCCTGGAACTTAGAAGCACTCAATAAATGTTAGCTATTGTTATTAGTAGTTGGTATAAAGTAGATGCATTTAAATGGGAGAAATTAAGAAAATATCAGAACTATATATCATAAAATTTGGAGTACAAATGTTTACCACATTGTCTGAATACAGTCTTCCTGTCTTCTATTTAACGTGACAAATAATAATCATTAGGGAGGAAAATGCCTTAAGTATGAATACATAATAAAATAAATATAATTCCCTGACCGTATTTTTCATTTAAAACTGAAAGCTCAAATAAATGAAGTATTTTATTTTATTTTATCTTTTGCGGTACGCGGGCCTCTCACTTTTGTGGCCTCTCCCATTGCAGAGCACAGGCTCCGGACGTGCAGGCTCAGCAGCCACGGCTCAGGCCTAGACACTCCGCAGCATGTGGGATCCTCCCGGACCGGGGCACGAACCTGTGTCCCCTGCATCAGCAGGCGGACTCTCAACCACTGTGCCACCAGGGAGGCCCAGTATTTTATTTTTGAATGCAGAATGGCAAAGCATGTCAAGTTGGGCCTGAAGAGCATTGCTTGTCTTTGTTTTGTGAAATATCATGACATACTTTAACACATGAAATCTGAACACTGCATCAAATATTTTGTCAAAAAGTCTTAAAGAGAAAATA
This sequence comes from Lipotes vexillifer, assembly GCF_000442215.2. Taxonomy (NCBI): domain Eukaryota; kingdom Metazoa; phylum Chordata; class Mammalia; order Artiodactyla; family Lipotidae; genus Lipotes; species Lipotes vexillifer. The sequence continues at coordinate 691,888 of NW_006782062.1, forward strand.
ATCGCTGCATGGAATCCTTGGATAACTTGTAATCAGATGTCTATTTTCTCACGGCTAGGAAGACTTTGTCTTCCTCTTTTATTTTTAATATTCTCAAACAAAGGCAAACTTATCAGTGTTATGGCAGAAGGCAAATCTATATGTATTTAGCTCTGAATGCTTCCTGTTACAGATAAAAATATCGGAAAGCTAAAGGCATAGAATGAAATTGTATTATTGTCTGGGTATGAAGATGAGGCTACTGTCTCACAAATAAAGAAATGTGAGCTTCAAGCAGTTTTTCAATGCTGAAAAGGATTTTGCATTTTATTTGTCTCCCCTCTTTTGTGGAATGCATCTTTTGGTCAGCGGTGCATGAATGTGAGATGAATGGCTTTGAACAAAGTTGTATGTAAGTGATTCACTTAAAAAAATCTACATAAAATCCCTTGGTTTAATATAACCTTCTGTTTCTGATTTCACGAGCTCTGTGCAGTAACTGAGTTAACAAAATAATTTCAAAGCTAGCTCTTTCTTTTTTTTTTTTTTCTAGATAGTCCATGGGATTAGTTTCCACATATTTAAGGTATATATTTTTCCTGGATTTAAAATTTCGTAGATAGAAGCATTTACAAATAAAAAAGTGATCTATCACAACATAGTGTCCACAGTGAAATATTTGTTAGGGAGGTTACATCTTATTCCTGGGAAAGAATAAAAGCCTATTTTACGAAATAAAAGTTTACAACAAAGATAGTTGAATCCACCTAAACAGTTAAAGTACAATGTACTATTTTTCTCCCTCTTCATTAGAAGAAATATAGCATTTTGAGTGAGAAAGTGTTTGACTACAGATTTCTTTTTTCTTTTTTTTTTAAATTTATTAATTTATTTATATTTGGCTGTGCTGGGTCTTCGTTTCTGTGCGAGGGCTTTCTCTAGTTGCAGCAAGTGGGAGCCACTCTTCATCGCGGTATGCGGGGTTAGCTTCAGGGAATAAACAGTGATTTATATTTTTATTAAAGGGAAATATCAACTATAATATCATCATAATGTTAAAGACATTGATAGTGCTGGCAATGTCTAGTCAGTTTTATAAATAGAATATATGGCTTTATGTAATTCCTGTGCAGTTATTTCTTTTGTCCTTTGTGAAACCGGTGCAGGTACAGAAGAGTAAAGGGAACAATTAGTATTTAATACAGGTTGGTCAGATTGGGTCTACCATGTTCTTAGTCTGAATAAGGGATTTGTTTTTATTCCAATACATTTTATAAATGTTGAAGTTTTCTTTCTGTTAAGCGTTATTTTGTATCGGGAAGACAAGCCAAATGATGCAGTTTTATGAAGAAACATTTTCAACAACTCATTAGCTGTGCATGAAATATTGTTTCCCACACACTTCTCAGTATCCCATTCCTCAGAAAGCATAGTTCAGGAGCCCAGACTAGCAACCTTCCTTACCAGTTGCACATCTGTGGATTGGTTGCTTCAATTCTCTAAGCCTCAAAAGTCCTTATCTGTATAAGGGGAATAGTAATAGTACCTCAAATGATTGTTGTGAGGAAGAACTGATAGAAACCATGTCAAGGGCCTGGAACTTAGAAGCACTCAATAAATGTTAGCTATTGTTATTAGTAGTTGGTATAAAGTAGATGCATTTAAATGGGAGAAATTAAGAAAATATCAGAACTATATATCATAAAATTTGGAGTACAAATGTTTACCACATTGTCTGAATACAGTCTTCCTGTCTTCTATTTAACGTGACAAATAATAATCATTAGGGAGGAAAATGCCTTAAGTATGAATACATAATAAAATAAATATAATTCCCTGACCGTATTTTTCATTTAAAACTGAAAGCTCAAATAAATGAAGTATTTTATTTTATTTTATCTTTTGCGGTACGCGGGCCTCTCACTTTTGTGGCCTCTCCCATTGCAGAGCACAGGCTCCGGACGTGCAGGCTCAGCAGCCACGGCTCAGGCCTAGACACTCCGCAGCATGTGGGATCCTCCCGGACCGGGGCACGAACCTGTGTCCCCTGCATCAGCAGGCGGACTCTCAACCACTGTGCCACCAGGGAGGCCCAGTATTTTATTTTTGAATGCAGAATGGCAAAGCATGTCAAGTTGGGCCTGAAGAGCATTGCTTGTCTTTGTTTTGTGAAATATCATGACATACTTTAACACATGAAATCTGAACACTGCATCAAATATTTTGTCAAAAAGTCTTAAAGAGAAAATAATCGCTGCATGGAATCCTTGGATAACTTGTAATCAGATGTCTATTTTCTCACGGCTAGGAAGACTTTGTCTTCCTCTTTTATTTTTAATATTCTCAAACAAAGGCAAACTTATCAGTGTTATGGCAGAAGGCAAATCTATATGTATTTAGCTCTGAATGCTTCCTGTTACAGATAAAAATATCGGAAAGCTAAAGGCATAGAATGAAATTGTATTATTGTCTGGGTATGAAGATGAGGCTACTGTCTCACAAATAAAGAAATGTGAGCTTCAAGCAGTTTTTCAATGCTGAAAAGGATTTTGCATTTTATTTGTCTCCCCTCTTTTGTGGAATGCATCTTTTGGTCAGCGGTGCATGAATGTGAGATGAATGGCTTTGAACAAAGTTGTATGTAAGTGATTCACTTAAAAAAATCTACATAAAATCCCTTGGTTTAATATAACCTTCTGTTTCTGATTTCACGAGCTCTGTGCAGTAACTGAGTTAACAAAATAATTTCAAAGCTAGCTCTTTCTTTTTTTTTTTTTTCTAGATAGTCCATGGGATTAGTTTCCACATATTTAAGGTATATATTTTTCCTGGATTTAAAATTTCGTAGATAGAAGCATTTACAAATAAAAAAGTGATCTATCACAACATAGTGTCCACAGTGAAATATTTGTTAGGGAGGTTACATCTTATTCCTGGGAAAGAATAAAAGCCTATTTTACGAAATAAAAGTTTACAACAAAGATAGTTGAATCCACCTAAACAGTTAAAGTACAATGTACTATTTTTCTCCCTCTTCATTAGAAGAAATATAGCATTTTGAGTGAGAAAGTGTTTGACTACAGATTTCTTTTTTCTTTTTTTTTTAAATTTATTAATTTATTTATATTTGGCTGTGCTGGGTCTTCGTTTCTGTGCGAGGGCTTTCTCTAGTTGCAGCAAGTGGGAGCCACTCTTCATCGCGGTATGCGGGCCTCTCACTGTCGCGGCCTCTCTTGTTGTGGAACACAGGCTCCAGATGCGCGGGCTCAGTAGTTGTGGCTCACGGGCCCAGTTGCTCCACGGCATGTGGGATCTAACCAGACCAGGGCTCGAACCCGTGTCCCCTGCATTGGCAGGCAGATTCTCAACCACTGCTCCGTCAGAGAAACCCCTTGACTACAGATTTCTAATTTGACTAAAGTTATTTCTAAAGATTTTGAATCACCATAATTATTGTTTGACAGAAAATTCTAGGTCAGGATTTTTAGTTTTAATATAAGTTAAAGCATACCACTCACAATGTTTTGATAACATAACTTTCTTAGCAGATTTAATATATAGTTTAATTTTCATAAAATGCCAGTATACAGTTTACAAATAAGATTTACCTCATTTCATTGGGTGCTGCAAATTCAGTCTTTTCAGAACTAGAGAGATCTGTGCAAATGTTGATCCTTAGGTTTATGCACTATTTCAGTACATTAATATAGGTGATTTTAAAGGAAGCAGAATTCTATCATATTACTTTCATGGTCTCCAGGAAGAATTCTCTTGAATGAATTTGCAACTCCTTCAATATCCTTACCTTAATAGTTGAGTATCATTTATTAAATAAAGTACCCTTTGATTATTAATCTGTTTTTCCTTGTATTTTAATTTGATACTGGAAGATAAACTGACTGATATAGTATTTAGCCTGCTGGCTGTCACTAATGTAACAAGAAACACTCAACATTTAGCACGTATATACTGAGTGCCCTTTTTTATGCCCATCACAGGAGCAAAATGATCCATAAGAAAGCTTTGGACACTGCCCAAATGTAGCTGGCAGTCTAATAGGGGAAACTTGCTATTAGGTAAGCAATTACACAACTGCATGGTGCCATCCTGCTATGAAAACTAGCAAGTTACCTAAATATTCTAGACTCCATTTCCTCATCTGTATAGTGGTCAGAAATATCGAGAAATATGAATGTTCTGAAGATTGACTGAAAACAACTGATGTAATCTCCATGGTAAAATGTCTAGCACAGAGGACATAAATGGTTAAGTACTGATTTTCTTTTTCCTTTTTTATCATAACAGCCCTGTCCAATTTAACCCTTCTTATAATACACACGTGTGTGCATGTGATCTCTTCCTCTCTCTCTCTTTCTTCCTCCCTCCCTCTCTCTTTCTCTCTCTGTCTTCCTCCCTCCCTCTCTCCCTCTAAGGTTCTGTATTAATTGCCAGCTTTCCCAACAGCTGGGGTTCCCTGTGAACCTCCTCCTGCCCTCATCTCTCTCTTGCCGTTACCCACCTCTTGCCCTGATCTACTTCTGAATTTTTTCCACTTTGCCAAGACCTAGGCACACGCTTCAACCCACATCTCTAATGCATACCTTTTTTCTTTCTAAATTACCTAGAAAATCCTTAAATAGTGCATTTTTTTCTTCCCAACAATTTGTTTTCTTAATTTAGTATACATTCTTATCCCAGGTTTGCATTATTTTGCCTGTTGACTTTGGAGATTATTGATGTAAATATGGAAATATAATCCTGACAGAACTTTGCTTCACTTTGGTTAAATTTCTATATTACAGTACTTTTTAACTTAGTTTTCTCTCCTTTAGATGGATGTGCCTTATATGTTAGATTATAAAACATTTCACAAGTTGTTAAAAATGATTACTATATGCCAAGACAAGTGACTACTCTGGCTTATCTTTGCTTTTCTGCTTCAAAACATGGTCACTGTACACAAATAAAATAAAATAAATTATTCACTGTGCCATTAAGCACTGCATTTAGTATATCATTGTAGCAAATATTTTTTCAGCATGTGTTTATATTACAGTAATAAAAAGTGATAAAATTGACAAGCCATCCCTTTATCTGACCTTTTACACTGAAGACAGCAGAATGGATTGTGTGTCTCATGCTTAATGCTGAATTCAGTTGGGATATACTAGTTTAGCACAGTTGCTGGTGTCCCTTCTGATCAGTTGGGAGTCTGTTTTAACTGATTAGTTCTTCTGCTGTTCTAGTAATTAAATATTTTAAATAACTAAATATTATTTAAATTATTAATAGCTTTTTAATACTAAAATACTTAATATTTTATGTATCTGGATGCTTATGCCAACCCCATCTTAACTGGTCTTTATTAGCTAGAATACTAGTTTGAGAAGGAGTTTGAAAGGATTGATTAGTGATGTCTGCCACAAGGGTGGGAGGAAGCAGCATTGGCTTTCGTGTTTTAATACATTGTGGTTTTCATAATAAGGTCTATGATGGAAAGCGCTTCAGTGAACTTGGAAAAAAAGAACTAAGAAAGTACTAACAACCTTTGAATTTTGAACTCTTCATCATTACTAATATACTATTTTTTTAGAAAGGATAACAGTAAACATGGGAGATTATTCTGATTTTACAAGTTTTTAATAAATATAAGCACTTTAATTTGAAGAATATTCAAAAGCTAGATTACATAAAGTAGTAGTAAATTTCTAAAGTAAAATTTCTATTTAGATGAATAGTACTTCTGATAACCCTGTATTTTGTCAGTATGAGAACTGCTTGGGTTTACCGTTTCTGACTTTGAGTAGAAAATTACTGTTTTAGTCAAAGCAGGCTTTTCAAATATTCTGTACATTCAGAATCTCTCTTAGAGAAAACTGGGAGGATTCAGAGTGATTGATTTGGTTGAAAATGTCAAGTCTGAAAAATTTCAAGGCATACATCATTTCATAAGCATGAATAATTTTTGCTACCTCAGGTAGAAGAGAAACATGGCTCTGGATTATTCCTCAATGTTGAACCCAGGCCACCAGCAGGCAGAGGGCCCCAGAAACACTTCTCTGACCTGGCTACTTTCCATGATTGTTCTATTAATTTTAGTTAGCTTACTATAGAAAATAATAATTCTATTCATTTCTCTTGTTTATTCTCTTCTGTTGCTTCTTCTCAGAATAGTCTCTCCACTGTTCCATAGAACATTTGGTGCTATGGAATGTCACTTTTTAATGTTTTGATTTTTAGTCATTACTAATTATTTGGTTTATGATTCCTTCTAATCACATATTTTACAGTGGATAGAAGATAATTGTATTTTACTGTTCGTTTCTAAAGTGTACCAGTATCCTCTTAGCTGTTACTATATGGCCCGTCTGTTGTCATGCCGATACTTTTCCTTTTTTAACAAAGTATAAATATTTGATTTTCTGTTACAATTGTTGTTTTTTAAGTTCTTTGTTCAAAAATTAACATATACGGCTTCCCTGGTGGTGCAGTGGTTAAGAGTCCGCCTGCTGATGCAGGGGACATGGGTTTGTGCCCCAGTCCGGGAAGATCCCACATGGTGCAGAGCAGCTAGGCCTGTGAGCCAGGCTGCTGAGCCTGCGCGTCTGGAGCCTGCTCCACAATGGGAGAGGCCACAACAGTGAGAGGCCTGTGTACCACAAAAAAAAAAAAATTAACATATAAAATTTAAATAAAAATAAATGTGTAGACTTTAATATTTCTCTCTGGTAAAAAAAATAAAACAGAGCTAGTTTCATTTCACTCTGCACCTCTCATTTACTCTTTCCTATATGTCAGGAAGTCCTCTATGTGTTAGGAAAAAACTGGTACACATAGAGTAAATAGTTCAACAAGCACCTACCTTCCTGTTCACTTGGCATTTCCCAGAGACTGCTCAGGTGTGACTTAATCCTTGATATTTGGACATAAATTAAACATGGTATGCCAACTGGTAAGTGGACGGTTTTCTTGCATGACAGAATACATGCAATAAAGAGAGGTTCATTGTAGCAACAAGAATGGTTGGAAAAAATGGCTTGACATTTTATCATATCATTGTATATTGATTTATCTCAGAAAAATTCAATGTGCTTTCTTGCATCTGTGATTTTCAGTTTGCTTGAAGGTAAATATGAAAGACTTTTGGAAAGGACCTGGTTCAGAAGCATCCTTTGAAGACCATAGATAATTTTTATTATCACCTGTCAAACTGTCAGAACATTGAGACTTCTGTAAATATTGACTTTTAATGCATAGCCTCAAAATACATAAACCAAAATAAATTGATAAAATTATGCCTGTTTTGGGGAATATTTTTGTGGGATAAAATCCTCTTACATGTTAAAATGCATTGATCGTTTATATATGCTATTTATAGAAGATGAGTTGAAGAGCTCTTTAATTGAAATTGCCATTTTTGATGTCATTTACAGAATTGGTATTTTAGTAACTGCCATATTTTTCTGGTATGTACACAAACAAAAAGTCATAGTCTGGCCTACACGCTCTCAGACCAGTATGATTTTTCCCCAAGCTCTCCTAAATATGAAAAGTATGTTCATTAATATAACCAATGTATAATATCTCTGTTTTAAGCTGCTATCAGTGAGTCATAATTAGTAGATAGCTTAGAAAGTTGAAATGGAAAACATAAATTATCTCATTTTTACAATGTGATCATTAATATTATGTGACCATTTATTTAATAAATACTGGTCAGCCTTGTATTATTCTACAATTTTCCTGTCTTGCTAGTTGTTTGGCATGTGTCATCCAGCACTGGAGCTTGCTGGTTGTTGAATGGAGGTGGGCCTTAGCACTGAGTTGGAGACCTCTGGCCGAACTCTTGCTGATTTTTATTGCATGGGGCTCAGAGGTCTCTGGTGGTCCAATCTCCTGAACTCGGCTTTCCCGCGTCAAAGGCTCAGGCCTGACATCTGGCCGGAGCTCAGAAGAAAAAGGAGAAAAAAAAAAGAAAGGTAGAAAAAAAAAATGAAATGAATAAAGTTATTAAAATAAAATATCTTTAAAAAGTATTAAAATAAAATATTTAAAAAGTAATAAAAAAAGAAAAAATAAGAAGAGAACCACCAAATCAATAAACAAATCCACCAATGATAACAAGTGCTAAAAAGTAAACTAAGATAAACATAAAAATCAAAAACTGGTCAGTTGAGTACGGCCAACCCCATGTCTACAGTTGCTCCCAAAATCCACTGCCTCAATTTTGGGATGATTCGTTTTCCATTCAGGTATTCCACAGATGCAGGTTACACCAAGTTGATTGCAGAGATTTTATCCACTGCTCCTGAGACTGTATGGAGAAATTTCCCTTTCTCTTCTTTTTTGCACAGCTCCTGGGTTTCAGCTTTGGATTTGGCCACACCTCTGTGTGTAGGTCACCTGAGGGCCTCTGTTCTTTTCTCAGACAGGACGGGGTTAAAGTAGCAGCTGATTAGGGGGCTCTGGCTCACTCAGTCTGGGGGGAGGGAGGGATACAGCATGCGGAGCTAGCCTGCAGAGGCAGAGGCAGGCATGACGTTGCATCAGTCTGAGGCATGCCATGTGTTCTCCCAAGGAAGTTGTCCCTGGATCACGGGACCCTGGCAGTGGCGGGCTGCACAGGCTCCCGGGAGGGGAGGTGTGGACAGTGACCTGTGCTTGCACACAGGATTCTTGGTGGCTTCAGTAGCAGCCTTAGCGTTTCTTGCCTGTCTCTGGTGTCTGTGCTGATAGCCGCAGCTCACGCCTGTCTCTGAAGCTCGGTGAGGCAGTGCTCTGAATCTCCTCTCCTCACGCATCCCATAACAATGGTTTCTTGCCTCTTTGGCCATTCCATACTTTTCCCCAGACTCCCTCCTGGCCAGCTGTGGTGCACTAGCCCCTTTCAGGCTGTGTTCACCCAGTCAACTCCAGTGTTCTCCCTGGGGTCTGATCTCTAAAGCCCGAGCCTCAGCCCCCAGCCCCCACCTGCCCTGGCGGGTGAGCAGACAAGCCTCTCAGGCTGGTGAGTGCTGGTCGGCACCCATTCTCTATGGAGGAATCTCTCTGCTTTGCCGTCTGCACCCCTCTTGCTGCGCTCTCCTCTGTGGCTCCAAAGATTCCCTACCTTGCCCCCACCCCCACCAGTGAAGGGGCTTCCTAGTGTGTGGAAACTTTTCCTCCTTCACAGCTCCCTCCCAGAAGTGCCGGTCCCGTCCCTATTCTTTTGTCTCTGTTTTTCCTTTTTATCTTTTGCCCTACGCAGGCACGTGGGGAGTTTCTTGCCTTTGAGGAAGGCTGAGGTCTTCTGCCAGCGTTCAGTAGGTGTCCTGTAGTTGTTCTACATGTAGATGTATTTCTGATGTATTTGTGGGGAGGAAGGTGATCTCCACATCTTACTCCTCCCGCCATCTTGAAGATCCTCCCTCCTGAAACAGCACATTTAGTATTATAATTTTATGACTGGAAAGCATAACAGCTATTATTTTAATAATAGAAATTCCAGAAAGTAAAGTCCAAAGGAATCCTCTTGGCTGTAGGAGTATGCTGGATGGAACTCTCAGGGCAGTACTTTTCAAAGTGTGGGATGGGGTTCACCAAATCATAGGTTTCCCAGTAAAATTTCCAGGAAGGCATACAATTTTTACATTAATAAAATAAGACTTTTAAAAATGAGAAATATTTATATGAAACATAACTCTATGGGAGTAGTGGGAAATGTGACAGAAGTAGTTGTTTGGTGTTATATTCTAAAGTCTTGAATTTCACAGTGGTACAGGTGGCTGTATAGGTTGTATCCTGCATAACCCAGGGGGTTGTCATTCACAGCTGGATATATGCACATCCTGAACAGCTGTGTATTGTGAACTTTGTACTTAATTTGGATAACAGTAGAGAATCTCTGAGTTGTTTTCACATCTAAGAGTAGTATGATTGTTGTTGAACCTTAAGGAAATTAATTTTGCAGCATCTTGTAAAATGATTCAAATTCCAGAAACATGAATGTAAGAATATACCAAACTGGGTGGTCTGTTAGAGGCATAAACTGGGTTTGTAATTTGTTTAGAAGAGACTGCAGAGCAAAAATGAATCTAAACCATTTTCTCAAGTGACTTCTCAAAGGAGAATTGTTGTACCCTGATAGAAATAGAAAGGTCATGATTGGGACAGGGTAAGAGAGAGATTAGTTCTCCTTTGAACGTTTTGAATTACTATGAATGATTTTGTTATGCTAACTGGGCAATTTGCTGTAATGCTTCTGACAGGGCTTTATTTTTCTTTGTCTTCTCTTTCAGGCTGAAGTCATTGATGTGAGTTATGGAAATGCAGATGATTTAAATAGGATTAAAAAAATGAAAAATGTCACAAATCAGATTGCACTCCTGAAATTAGGAAAACTGCCACTACTTTATAAGGTTGGTCCAATGGCTGTTATTTGGTGGTAGGGTGAATATTTTGTTCAGTTGGGGTTACATGTGCATCTGAGAACATGAAGAGAAAGAGAGAGTGAGTGTGTGTGTGTGTGTGTGTGTGTGTGTGTGTGTGTGTGTATGTGTGTGTGAGGGAGAGCAAGAGAGTGGAAAGACAAAGAGGAGTACGGTATTGCAGGAAGGTAACTTTTCCAAAATGGAAAAAGATAAACTGGATATTATCACTGGATAATTTTATATTAAGACCTTTAAGATATTGTGAGTTTGTGGGACCTTCATAAAATTGGCATTTCCTTCATAATACCTATCTGGAATGCTAAAAATGAGAACCACTGTGTCCTCTTCTCGCGACATCTGCAAAACTTCTAATCTGTTATCTAATTACCATGTGCTTTATGTTAGACTAGTATCTCACTGATTTACACTCCTTAGTGATTAATTTTTGTCAACTGTATAACTTCACAGTTACTGACTGTGCTCAGAAATTTAATTAAAATACAATATACTAAGGAAAAGCAGAATTTTGATTTATTTTATTTAAAGAGTTTATTAACACTCATCTACCAGATGCATTTACATAATTAAAGCAGTTCAATCTAAGTATCTCATAATGAGCCACCACAATAGAGAGAGTCACTACTGCTCATTCTTACTTCATTTTCTTTTTCTATTAAAAAGAATGATCAGTGTAGTTGTGTAGTTATGTCCCTGGAATGCTCTGGTTCTGAAGATATATTGGATTTCTCCTCATTCAAACCTATATGAGATTAGCTAATTCCCAGGAGCAAAAAATGTTTCCAGAAATCTGTTGGCACACTCTGTAAGGACCCAAGAGTATAAAAAATGAATCTGGGAGGGAATCTCTGTATCTGAGATAAAGAGGGCAAAGGGGAAGCAAAATTGTGATATTACCTCCTAAAGAGAGTAGAAAAATAATCCTCAGTCAAGAAGGAGGAGATCTCATTAGTTTTATCATAAATGGTATGTATGTGTTAATTTAGTCACTAGGAAGGGATTGATGAGGTAATCTCCACATTTGTAGCAGGAGCTGTAAAAGGCAGATGGCTTCTAGCTATAAGCCTTGATGTCCACACTTTGTTTTTGCAGGAAAGGGCCAAGTCCTTCAGACCTAGCTTGTGCTAGTTTCCTTAAGCTTAAACCTTAGAGGAAAGGCTTTAGGTTTCTATGAGCTTTGTATTTATAGCAGTTTATTTTATAGGAGAGTGCTTTCATTCCTTAAGCTTTAAGACAAAATAGTCTTTTATCTGTCATGATGGATTTCCTTAGATTTTTCTCAGTGACAATCTGAGACATAATAAAGCAGATCCCAAAACCCTTGCAAATTTCCAAATTGCTAAATAGGTCTCTAGTACGAAATTTATTTTATAAAAGGCAATAAAAGCATTTGGCTTTCTTTTAGAGTCATTTTCACAAAAAGCAGTAATAAAAAAAAAATTACTGTGTAGTCCATGACAACTAGAAATTGAGTAAATCCCACTGAAATGTGGAAGATGGGCCATTTTCTGGGTTTGCACTACATATAAGCCCCAAGTCTTGTAAGAGTCAAATTTGCATATAGTAAAATTACAAATAACTAAATATCTTATGCCTTTTGTGCATGGTGAAGTTACACATGAAAATTCATAAATGCTGTTGTGATTTTTTCATAAATGAAGTAACATACAGTACATTCCTAGTACTCACAGCTATATAGTAAGATACTAGCAAATATTAGCTGGTTTTTGCATTTTCTTATATACCTTTTTATCCCTGTAATCACAATTTTAATGATTTGGGAATCCAAATGATTTTGTAGTTTCCTACAAATGAAACAGTTTCCTATCTATTCATCAGATAAGATTTATATTTTAATAGCAATTTTGCATTGTTTGGCCAGTGTATGACTTAACCAACTACCACTCAAGTCCATAAAGCATGCTTAAAGAGGAAGGCATTTTGGAAGAGCCTGGAGGGAAATGAGAGGTAGAAAACAATTGTTATGTGTTGATATTTTCAAATATTCAGTAGATTGTTTCCAACAGATTAGGAAAAAAGTAAACTTCATACTATTTGAATTTCAAACCCAATTTCATCTACAAAATAAGTAAATTTAAAACACTGAGTTGGGGGTTTAGTGAGGAAATCTCTATATTTGGTGATTTACCAATCAGTACTCAACAAGTGGACAATAGGAAGATCAGTAAGAAATTCTCTAGTTTAGGTAAAGTAAATGCTGAGAAATACTATATTTTGAAACCTTACCTCACATAAGGCATTGACATGCTTTTCATATTTGCTGAACTATACTCTGTTTCATTTGCTCCAATCTTTTTTTTTTTCTGATGACAATTATTTAATCCTTATGATAACTGCATTCAAAAGAGTTTTTTTTTTAAATTTCAGTTAATAGAGAGCGGCATTACTCTATTACATGTAGTAGAAGTTTAAGATGGTAGATCTAAAATTTAATTTTCATTTCCCCAAACTAACATATAATGTATTCAGCTAATAATTAATGTCAAAAATATGTGATATGAGAACCTTAAAGATGGCAGTGGAGTAAGGCATGGAGATCACCTTCCTGCCCACAGATACATCAAAAATACATCTACATGTGGAACAACTCCTTCAGAAAACCTACTGAAGGCTGGCAGAAGACCTCACAATTCCCCAAAGGCAAGAAACTTTCCATGTAGCTGGGTAGGGCAAAAGAAAAAAGGAAAAACAAACAAAAGAATAGAGATGGACCTGGACCTCTGGGAGGCAGCCGTGAAGGAGGAAAAGTTTCCACACACTAGGAAGCCCCTTCACTGGCAGAGATGGGGGGTGGAGGTGGGGGGGAAGGTTCAGAGCCACGGAGGAGAGCGCAGCAACAGGGGTGCAGAGGGCAAAGCAGAGAGATTCCTGCACAGAGGATCGGTGCCGACCAGCACTCACCAGCCTGAGACCTTGTCTGCTCACCCACCAGGACAGGTGGGGGCTGGGAGCTGAGGCTCAGATTTCGAAGGTCAGACCCCAGGGAGAGGACTGGGATTGGCTGCGTGAACACAGCCTGAAGGGCGATAGTGCACCACAGCTAATGGGGAGGGAGTCTGGGAAAAAGACTGGAACTGCCTAAGAGGCAAGAGACCATTGTTTCGGAGTGCAGGAGGAGAGGAGATTCAGAGCACCGCCTAAATGAGCTTCAGAGATAGGCGTGAGCTATTGTTATTAGTGTGGACACCAGAGACGGGCATGAAACACTAAGGCTGCTGCTGCAGCCACCAAGAATTCTGTGTGAAAGCACAGATCACTCTCCACACCTCCCCTCCTGGGAGCCTGTGCAGCCCGCCACTTTCAGGGTTCTGTGATCCATGGACAATTTCCCCGGAAGAACACACAGCATGCCTCAGGCTGTTGCAAAGTCACACAGGCTTCTGCCACCGCAGACTCGCCCCACATTCTGTACCCATCCCTCCCACTGGCCTGAGTGAACCAGAGCCCCCTAATCAGCCACTCCTTTAACTCCCTCCTGTCTGGGTGAAGAACACATGCCAGAGGGCTACCTGCATACAGAGGTGGGGACAAATCCAAAGCTGAACCCCAGGAGCTGTGAAAACAAAGAAGAGAAAGGGAAATCTCTCCCAGGAGCTTCAGGAACAGCAGACTAAATCCCCACAATCAACTTGAAGTACCCTGCATCTGTGGAATACCTGAATTGACAATGAACCATCCCAAAATTGAGGCAGAGAATTTTGGGAGCAAATGTAGACTCGGTGTTTTCTGTATGCAGCTGACCAGTTTCTGATTTTTATGTTTATCTGAGTATAGATTTTAGTGCTTGTTATCATTGGTGGGTTTATTTATTGGTTTGCTTGCTCTTTTTTTTCAATTTTTTAAATTACGTGTTATATTTCTTTATTTTAATAATTTTTTTATTTTGTATTTTAATAACTTTTTTGTTTTTTATTTATTCTTTTTTTCTTTTTTTCTTTTTTTTCTCCCTTTTATTGTGAGCCATGTGGCTAACAGGGTCTTGGTGTCTGGCCAGGTGCCAGGCCTGAGCCTCTGAGGTGGGAGGGACAAGTTCAGGACATTGGACCACTACAGACATCCCGGCCCCACATAATAGAAATTGGTGAGAGTTTCTTTCAACACAGAAAGCTACAGTGTTGGACACCCCATGCAAAACATCTAGCAAGACAGGAACACAACCCCACCCACTAGTAGACAGGATGACTAAATAGTAGACAGGATGACTAAAATCATAACAAGCTCACAGACACCCCAAAACACAGCACTGAATGCAGTCCTGCCCACCAGAAAGACATGATCCAGACTCATCCACCAGAACAAAGGCACCAGTCCCCTACACAAGGAACCCTCCACAACCCACTGAACAACCTTACCCACTGGGGGCAAACACCAAAAACAATAGGAACTACAAACCTGCAGCCTGTGTAAAAGGAGACCCCACACAGTAAGTTAAGCAAAATGAGAAGACAGAGAAATATGCAGCAGATGAAGGAGCAAGGTAAACACGCACCAGACCAAACAAATGAAGAGGAAATAGGCAGTCTACCTGAAAAAGAATTCAGAGTAATGATAGTAAAGATGATCCAAAATCTTGGAAATGGAATAGAGAAAATACAAGAAACGTTTAACAAGGACTTAGAAGAACTAAAGAGCAAACAAACAATGATGAACACCAAAATAAATGAAATAGAAAATTCTCTATAAGAAATCAATAGCAGAATAACTGAGGCAGAAGAACAGATAAGTGACCTGGAAGATTAAAAAGTGGAAATAACTACCACAGAGCAGAATAAAGAAAAAAGAATGAAAAGAATTGAAGACATTCTCTGAGACTTCACAGACAACATTAAACGCACCAACATTCTGATTATAGGGGTCCCAGAAGAAGAAGAGAAAAATGAAGAGACCGAGAAAATATTTGAAGAGATTATAGAGGAAAAGTTCCCTAACATGGGAGAGGAAGTAATCAAGTCCAGGAAGCACAGAGAGTCCCATACAGGATAAATCCAAGGAGAAACACGCCAACATACATATTAATCAAACTATCAAAAATTAAATACAAAGAAAAAATATTAAAATCAGCAAGGGAAAAACAACAAATAACATACAAGGGAATCCCCATAAGGTTAACAGCTGATTGTTCAGAGAAACTCTGCAAGCCAGAAGGCAGTGGCAGGACATATGTAAAGTGATGAAAGGGAAAAACCTACAATGAAGATTACTCTACCCAGCAAGGATCTCATTCAGATTTGATGGAGAAATTAAAACCTTTACAGACAAGCAAAAGCTGAGAGAGTTCAGCACCACCAAACCAGCTTTACAACAAATGATAAAGGACTTCTCTAGGTAGAAAACACAAGACAAGGAAAAGACCTACAATAACAAACCCAAAACAATTAAGAAAATGGTAATAGGAACATATATACTGATAACTGCCTTAAATGTAAATGGATTAAATGCTCCCACCAAAAGACATAGACTGGCTGAATGGATACAAAAACAAGTCCCATATATATGCTGTCTACAAGAGACCCACTTCAGACCTGGGGACACATACAGACAGAAAGTGATCAGATGGAAAAAGATATTCCATGCAAATGGAAATCAAAAGAAAGCTGGAGTAGCAGTTCTCATTTAGACAGAATAGACTTTAAAATAAAGACTCTTAACAGGAGACAAAGAAGGACACTACATATGATCAAGGGATCAATCCAAGAAGAAGATATAACAATTGTAAATATTTATGCACACAACATAGGAGCACCTCAATACATAAGGCAAATGCTAACAGCCATAAAAGGGGAAATAGTAAGACAATCATTGTAGGGGACTTTAACACCCCACTTTCTCCAATGGACAGATCAGTCAAAGTGAAAATAAACAAGGAAACACAAGCTTTAAGTGACACATTAAATAAGATGGACTTAATTGATATTTACGTACATTCCATCCCAAAACAACAGAATACACTTTCTTTTCAAGTGATTATGGAAAATTCTCCAGGATGGATCATATCTTGCATCACAAATCAAGCCTTGGTAAATTTAACAAACTTGAATCATATCAAGTATCTTTTCCGAGCACAACGCTATGAGACTAGATATCAATTACAGGAAAAAGCCTGTAAAAAATACAAACACATGGAGACCAAACAGTAGGCTACTAAATAACCAACAGATCACCGAAGAAATCAAAGAGGAAATCAGAAAATACCTACAAACAAATGACAATGAAAACACGACCACCCAAAACCTATGGGCTGTAGCAAAAGCAGTTCCAAGAGGGAAGTGTATAGCATTACAATCCTACCTCAGAAATAAGAAAACTCTCAAATAAACAACCTAACTTTACACCTGAAGCAATTAGAGAAAGAAGAACAAAAAATCCCCCAAAGTTAGCAGAAGGAAAGAAATCATAAAGATCAGATCAGAAATAAATGAAAAAGAAATGAAGGAAACGATAGCAAAGATCAACAAAACTAAAAGCTGGTTCTTTGAGAAGATAAACAAAATTGATAAACCATTAGCCAGACTCATCAAGAAAAGGATAAAATTCAAATCAACAGAACTAGTAATAAAAAAGGAGAAGTAACAACTGATACTGCAGAAATGCAAAGGATCATGAGGTTACTACAAGCAATTCTATGCCAATAAAATGGACAACCTCGAAGAAATGGACAAATTCTCAGAAAAGCACAACGTTTCAAGACTGAACCAGGGATAAATAGAAAATATAAACAGACCAATCACAAGCACTGAAATTGAAAGTGTGATTAAAAATCTTTGAACAAGCAAAAACCCACGGCCAGTTGGCTTCACAGATGAATTCTATCAAACATTCAGAGAAGAGCTAACACCTATCCTTCTCAAACTCTTCCAAAATATAGCAGAGGGAGGAACACTCCCAAACGCATTCTATGAGGCCACCATCACCCTGATACCAAAACCAGGCAAACATGTCAAAAATAAAAGAAAACTGCAGGCCAATATTTCTGATGAACAAGATGCAAAAATCCTCAACAAAATACTAGCAAACAGAATCCAACAACACATTAAAAGGATCATACACCATGTTCAAGTGGGGTTTATCCCAAGAATGCAAGGATTCTTCAGTATATGCAAATCAATCAATGTGAAACGCCATATTAACAAATTGAAGGAGAAAAACTATATAATCATTTCAATAGATGCAGAAAAACCTTTTGACAAAATTCAACACCATTTATGATAAAAAAAAAACTCTCTAGAAAATAGGCATAGAGGGAACGTACCTCAACATAATAGAGACAAACCCACAGCCAACATTTTGTCATATATATGACAAACCCACAGCCAACATCTTTCTCAGTGGTGAAAAACTGAAACCATTTCCACTAAGATCAGCAATAAGACAAGGTTGCCCACTCTCAGCACTATTATTCAACATAGTGTTGGAAGTTTTAGCCACAGCAATCAGATAAGAAATAGAAATAAAAGGAATCCAAATTGGAAAAGAAAACGTCAAGCTGTCACTCTTTGCATTTGACATGATACTATACATAGAGAATCTTAAAGATACTACCAGAAAACCACTAGAGCTAATGAATGAATTTGGTAAACTAGCAGGATAAAAATTAATGCACAGAAATCTCTTGTATTCCTATACACTAATGATGAAAAATCTGAAAGAGAAATTAAGGAAATACTCCCATTTACCATGGCAACAAAAAGAATAAAATACCTAGGAATCAACCTACCTAAGGGGACAAAACACCTGTATGCAGAAAACTATAAGATGCTGATGAAAGGAATTAAAGATGATACTAACAGTTGGAGAGATATACCCTGTTCTTGAATTGGAAGAATCAACATTGTGAAAACGGCTATACTACCCAAAGCAATCTACAGATTCAATGCAATCCCTATCAAACTACCAATGGCATTTTTCACAGGAGTAGAACAAAAATTTTCACAATTTGTATAGAAACACAAAACACCGGAATAGCCAAAGCAATCTTGAGAAAGAAAACCGGAGCTGGAGGAATCAGGCTCCCTGATTTCAGACTATAGTACTAAGCTACAGTAATCAAGATAGTATGGTACTGGCACAAAAACAGAAATACAGATCAATGGAACAGGATAGAAAATCCAGAGATAAACCCATGCGCATATAGTCACCTTATCTTTGACAAAGCAGGCAAGTGTATACAATGGAGAAAAGACAGTCTCTTCAATAAGTGGTGCTTGGAAACTGGACGGCTACATGTAAAAGCATGAAATTAGAACACTCCCTAACACCATACACAAAAATAAACTCCAAATGGATTAAAGACCTAAATGTAAGGCCAGGGAATATAAAACTCTTAGAGGAAAACATAGGCAGAACACTCTATGACATAAATCACAGCAAGATCCTTTTTGACCCACTTCCTACAGAAATGGAAATAAAAACAAAAATAAACAAATGAGACCTAATGAAACTTAAACACTGTCACACTGCAAAGGAAACCATAAACAAGATAAAAAGACAGCCCTCAGAATGAGAGAAAATATTTTCAAATGAAGCAACTGACAAAGGATTAACCTCCAAAATATACAAGCAGCCCGTGCAGCAACAAAAAAACAAACAACCCTATACAAAAATGGGCAGAAGACCTAAACAGACATTTCTCCAAAGAATATATGCAGATTTCCAACAAACACATGAAAGTATGCTCACCATCACTAATCATTAGAGAAATGCAAATCAAAACCGCAATGAGGTATCACCTCACACCAGTTAGAATGGCCACCATCAAAAAATCTACAAACAAATGCTGGAGAGAGCGTGGAGAAAAGGGAACCCTCTTGCACTCTTGGTAGGAATGTAAATTGATACAGCCACTATGGAGAGCATTATGGAGGTTCCTTACAAAACTAACAATAGAAGTACCATATGACTCAGTAATCCCACACTGAGCATATATCCTGAGAAAACTATAATTCAGAAAAAGTCATGTACCACAATGTTCGTTGCAGCAGTATTTACAATAGCCAGGGCATGGAAGTAACCTAAGTGTCCATTGACTGATGAATGATTAATGAAGATGTGGCACATGTATTCAATTGAATATTACTCAGCCATAAAAAAAATGAAATTGAGTTATTTGTAGTGATGTGCATGGATGTAGAATCTGTCATGCAGAGTGAAGTAAATCAGAAAGAGAAAAACAAATACTGTATGCTAACACAAATATATGGAATCTAAAAAAAAAATTGTTTCTGAAGAACCTAGGGTCAGGACAGGAATAAAGGCGCAGACGTAGAGAATGGTCTTGAGGACATCGGGAGGGGGAAGGTTATTCTGGGACGAGGTGAGAGAGTTGCCTTGACATATATACAGTATCAAATGTAAAATAGTTAGCTAATGGGAAGCAGCCGCATAGCACAGGGATATCAGCTGGTGCTTTGTGACCACCTAGAGGGGTGGGATAGGGATAGTGTGAGGGAGATGCAAGAGGTAGGAGATATGGGGATTTATATATACATATAGTTGATTCACTTTGTTATACAGCAGAAACTAACACAACAGTGTAAAGCAATTATATTCCTATAAAGATGTTAAAAAAAAGTGGTATCCAGTACAATAGTACAACAATGTACATAAAAAAGGAACTCAATATTTTTTGAATATAAGATATTCATGGTGTGTGTGTGTGTGGTGTATGTATGCACATTGGTACAGCCTTATATGCCATGTGATGTGCTGGGAAAATAGGAAAGAAGAGAAAGACTCCTTCCTTATTGAAACTTTTGTTGCATTATAATTTATATTTTTATAAATATAAATTATATATATAAATCTGTATAATATAAATTATAATATAAAAATAATTATAATTTTCCCTGTTATTGATGAACCTAGCAGATCTATTTACATGATAGTCTGTGAATATTTCAGATGAAAAAAGAAACATTTAATTCAGTGTCATTGCATGATTTGGGGGGTATAGTTTTGTATGTGGAGGCAAAGTTGCTTCTTTTTTAAGACAATTTTGGAAGGCATTTTATGAGTCAAAAGAAGTGAACACTATCTTGATACTTAGAAAAGGTATGCTTGTTCACTGGCTGATTGAATGAGACACTTCCTACCCTGTTGTCAGAAGTAATTACAAAAGACCAGTGTTCCGTATTTTGTAATTGTATGAGTCCAGAGCTGCTACACTGCTCACAGAAAACATGGTCAGGACTAGAACACAAAATCAGGAAACAATGGTTTAATGTATTTAAAAGCCAAATCTGCTATTATTATTTTTTTTTTTAATCAGAATGTTTTCCATTTTCCACTGACTGACTTTAGTTATTTTTCTAAATGTCTTAGACCAAATATTACCATATCTACAAAAGGTAATTTTTGTTGAAATACAACTTCAATCTTGTTATAATGGAAAAACTTTAGACTGAGTGTTATTCTGGCATTTAGCAGTCAGCCTTTAAGGAAGTGCATTTAGAACAAGGATAACTAATCCTGAATACTTCCGATCTTATACCTAAAATTATTTTTCATGGCTTAAAACCAAATTAAGGTATGTCTACAAATCTTCATTCTGTTGTGAATGATTCCCATAACTAAGAAGTCATGCCTGTATTTTACCTTCATGATAATATAATTACTTTTATTGACTGACAATTTGAATATTGGGAAATCATAACTAGTGACATCATTCATTAGAGGCCTTGATTTTTGCATTACCTTATTGTAGTATGTTAAGCATAAATCATCCCCATGCATCCATGGAGGTTTGGTAGTATAAGAAAAGGTGCTAAGCATTTTGTTTGTCTTAAATACTATAATATAAACTAAGAAAAGCAAGAAATCAAGAAAGAAGTCAGACAGAAAGGGAGGCAGGAAGGAAGGATAGAAGGAAAGAAAGAAAACAGCACTTGATTCCCCCCTAGTTCGTGCCCTAAAATTACATTTCAGAAATCTTTTTTATACATTATATATTACTCTAAAATCCAAAAGAGTAAGTTTCAGACATATTTAAATTTTTGAGGAATTATTTGGACACACCAGCATAAATGTCTCTATGATAATAACATCTGGCTTTGTGATAATTCTGAGCTATCCTTTCACATTTTTTTTTTTTTTTTTTCCTTGCGTTATGCGGGCCTCTCACTGTTGTGGCCTCTCCCATTTGCGGAGCACAGGCTCCGGACGCGTAGGCTCAGTGGCCATGGCTCACGGGCCCAGCCGCTCCACTGCATGTGGGATCTTCCCGAAACGGGGCACGAACCCGCGTCTCCTGCATCGGCAGGCGGACTCTCAAGCACTGCGCCACCAGGGAAGCCCCTATCCTTTCACATTTTAACTTTTCCTTCTCTCCCTCTGTCTGGTTGACTCTGTTCATTTTTTCCTGCTGTAGATGGGTTTCTCAGTCTTTCCAATGTGTTGTATTTGTTCGGTATTCAACAGGTGATTTATTTTCAGTAGTGAAGTACAGCATGGCAGGATGCAAAGATGGTAGAGACAGGCTCAAGTTCAAGCTTGATGTTTCTGTGACCTTGGGGTATCATGTAACCCCTCTGAAGTTTTAAAGTTTCTTTTTTTTTTAATCTCAAAATGGCGATAAAAGTAATCCCAACTCACAAGCTCGTGTGAGCATTAAATCTTAAAATGCATGCATAATTCCTAATAAATTAGTCTAGTTACTATTAGTAAGCCCTTAAAATCTGAATAAGATTCTAAAGAGAAATGATATGAGTTTAATAATGGGGAATGACAGCTCTCTCAAAATTCCAAAACTGAACTGCATATAATAATATCAATACTAGATGAATCTATTATAGAAATATGGTCTCTTAAGATTGCAGTTTTGCACTATTTAACAGTAAGGATGATGCTGATATTATGTAGCATACTTTGAATCTTAAACAAAAAAACTAAAGCTGCCTCTCATGATTTTTGTGGAATAAGGCAGGTATAAGTAAGTGGAGAAATGAATATTAAAAATAAATATAACTTGATTATTAAGGATGAATATAAACAATGACCTAAAAGGATAGTAGATGCTTTTGATTTTTACATTCTTCAGTATTAATGCATAGACTTTTTTGTGAGGTGATAATATTAAGTAAATAATATTGTCTTAGGAATTAAAACTATTTTACATTTATAGTAGTTGTATAAACATCTAATACAAATTTTAAACTATTATGAAGTTGAGGTATCATGTGTGTTTCCAAGAACATCATGAAATTGCCTACATCATAAGGCTGTTGTAAAAATTAATTTAAATAATACATGTAAGTACACAACACAATGCCAAGAACATACTAAGCACTCATTAAAAGAAAGCTAACATTTTATTTAATCACATTAAAAATTTTATTAAATACTACATTTTCTGCTTGAATTCCATTTTTCTTAATGGTCACCATCCTATGTGATCAAAAATCTAAGACCTTATCATTTGCTAAATAGTGTAATCCCAGCCTTGTTTGTTTAAGTAAAGGATCAGTACTTCAGTAAAGGGTTTAATTATTGCAGGAATGATTATGATGTTGAAACTTTAGTTCAAGATTTTCTTGCAATTTGAATTTAGAATATCCTAAAACTGACGTGGAGATTTTTCATAGTTCAGTATGGTAAATAAAGTAAAAGGTTTAATTATTGCGGGAATGATTATGATGTTGAAACTTTAGTTCAAGATTTTCTTACAATTTGAATTTAGAATATCCTAAAACTAACGTGGAGATTTTTCATAGTTCAGTATGGTAAGTAAAGTAAAAGGTTTAATTATTGCAGGAATGATTATGATGTTGAAACTTTAGTTCAAGGTTTTCTTACAATTTGAATTTAGAATATCCTAAAACTGATGTGGAGATTTTGCATAGTTCCTTTCACTTCCTCGTTGATATTCTATAGAGGTCATGGGTGTTGACAATTTTTTAAATTAAAAAATAGATAAACCCTTGGCTCTACATTAACAAAGTTTTAAAAGAACCCACTTAATGTCTAATTATTAATCACTATACGGCACTAAGTTCTTTTTTGCTATATTTTCTCATTCATTTTCTTATGATAAAAGTAGATTAATTATTACTTTGCTCTGGAACACATTGGTAACAAGTCCTGGGCAGCAACTTGGATTTTAATAATTTGTTGTTGTTATAAAATATGTGAAGACAGAGTTAAATTACTTCTGGAAGGAAACATCATTAAAAAAAATTAATATTGGGGGAAAAAATACCTCTTCTTAAAATTTATATAATTAAAGTTACAGCTACAAAATGTATCTATTTTTTAATTCAATAGACTTCTTATTTTTATAACAACCTTTAGTAAGCTATAAGACCTGATGTAGCTACACAAGCTTAAAATAGTTTCACCTGAACTTTGAAAACAATATACACTCAAAATATTATTTTAATAAGTAATTAATAACAGGTGTTTATTTATTGTCATAAATATTCATTAAATTGCTTTTTAACTGAAAATATGTTTTTACTGTGTTTATGAAAAAGTTAGTGGGAAGGTTTTATAGCTCCATATATATTATAGTTAAGAATAAAGATTTTGTGGTTTTAATAATGTACTGGTGGGAAAAAAACCTTTCTATTACAGGTTTTTTAAAAAGTTAATTTTCTTGACTAGATTTGCATTTCCAAATTTTATGAAATCTTTACATCAGTTTTGTATATTTTCTCTTGTATTTCATTTTAGATTACACCTTGTAATCTCATTTAGCATAATAAATTCCTTGTTTTCTTTTTTTTTTTTTTTTTTTAAC
>NW_006782062.1:722414-748498 GCF_000442215.2 Lipotes vexillifer
AGTGACCTGTGCTCGCACACAGGCCCCTTGGTGGCGGCAGCAGCAGCCTTAGCGTCTCCCGCCCGTCTCTGGTTTCCGAGCTTTTAGCCGCAGCTCGCGCCCGTCTCTGGAGCTCCTTTAGGCAGCGCTCTTAAAACCCCTCTCCTCGCGCACCAGGAAACACAGAGGCAAGAAAAGGTCTCTTGCCTCTTGGGTAGGTCCAGACTTTTCCCCGGACTCCCTCCCGGCTAGCCGTGGCGCACTAACCCCTTCGGGCTATGTTCAAGCCGCCAACCCCAGTCCTCTCCCTGAGCTCCGACCGAAACCGAAACCGAGCCTCAGCTCGCAGCCCCGCCCGCCCCCGGCGGGTGAGCACACGAGCCTCTCGGGCTGGTGAGCGCCGGTCGGCGCCGATCCTCTGTGCGGGAATCTCTCCGCTTTGCCCTCCGCGCCCCTGTTGCCGCGCTGTCCTCCGCGGCTCCGAAGCTCCCCGCTGCGCCTCCCGCAATCTCTGCCCGCGAAGGGGCTCCTAGTGTGTGGAGACCTTTCCTCCTTCACGGCTCCCTCCCACTGGTGCAGGTACCGTCCTTATCCTTTTGTCTCTGTTTATTCTTTTTTCTCTTGCCCTACCCAGGTACATGGGGAGTTTCTTGCCTTTTGGGAGGTCTGAGGTCTCCTGCCAGCGTTCAGTAGGTGTTCTGTAGGAGTTGCTCCACGTGTAGATGTATTTCTGGTGTATCTGTGGGGAGGAAGGTGATCTCTGCGTCTTACTCCTCCGCCATCTTGGAAAGTTCCTTGTTTTCTTAACTTAATAAATTATTTGAATAGTATAATCATGTAATATCTAAATTTTAAAACTCTGAAAACACCAAGAATTTCAGCCATTATTAGAATAATTCCATTCTTTAAATCAATTTTGTACTGGAAACTTTAGAAAAATTAAAGTGTCTATAATCCCAGAAATACATGTAGAATAATAGCAGACTTAAATTTGGACTAATATGCACAAAGAAGAACTATAAGTAGATCCTTTAAAGAAAATTATGTTTGCTCTTCAGTTTATAATTATAATTTTGTTTTAATCTGAATCTATTAGGTTGTTAAAATTACTATCCCTACCTATCAATAAAGAACATGCTTATTTTTCATAAGTGCATAAGTTACCCATATCAAACTTCTTTCATAATTCTCACACAAAGACAATTCCCAGTTTTAGGTTAAATTTCATCGTGTATGAAATGAGTGAATGAAATGCAGGAGGAACGCTTACAGTTTTAACATGCCATCCTTACTTGACACTGGTCTAATACCCAAATTAATAGCTGTTCTAATACAGTTTCTTTGCTTTTAAATAATAGCATGTCTGTAATTAAATAATAGTACAACTTGGTGATGGTATTATGGACCTCTGTGATATCTAATTTATATCTATATAAATATAATTTGTTATAATCCAGTTTAATTTTAGTTTTGTTAAGAAAAAAACAATTTTTGGCTTCCCTTGTGGCGCAGTGGTTGAGAGTCCTCCTGCTGATGCAGGGGACACGGGTTCGTGCCCCGGTCCGGGAAGATCCCACATGTCGTGGAGCGGCTGGGCCCGTGCGCCATGGCCACTGAGCCTGTGCGTCCGGAGCCTGTGCTCCGCAACGGGAGAGGCCACAACAGTGAGAGACCTGTGTACCGCAAAAAAAAAAAAAAAAAAAAAAGAACAGTTTTAACACTTTGCCTTATATTTTAGATGATACCAAACTCTCTTCTCAGTTTTATAAACTTTACAAGCTCAAGGATTCTTTAACTTCAGAATTAGTTTAAAAAAATTGTACTCTTCAGCAGATTAAAATGGAATTGTCTTTTCTCCAAAGTTACCATTACATTACAGATGGGCAAGCATTGTTCTACCCACTTCAAATCCTTCCTTATTCAGAAGTTTTATGCGACTTCCTTACCAGGTTATCTAAACCTTTCTCATGTGTGTGATGTTCCTGGATTAATTTTTTTTTCCTTAGAATTGTAAACAAAATTAAGCAAATTAGCACACATTGGCTTCCTGTGGTATTATGTGTGCTAACATATTCTGTATGTTTTAATATTTGTAGTTATTGCTGTCAACATGTTTTCATGTACACAGCCTATTTCATAGTAAACCTAAGATATAAGTAACTGCAGGATATGATTCTGATTGGGTCAGAAGATTTATTGGTGAGATCATTAATGAAATAATTTAATTTCTCAAATTTTCAAAGTTGTCTGCAGAATTCTTGGCTTCTTTATTGTCTGTCATTCTTAGGCAACAAAGCTAAATGGCAGAAGGTGTTTAATGCTCAATCAGAAACAAAGAGGTCTGGAGAAAATATCAGAGTAACCTGTGTGGGAAACAATGAAGTGAAACATGGCTACAAATGGTGTACTATAGGTGATGATTGCAAAACATGTACAAAATTATTTTTCTTGGGTTTTTAAAAAATTCTGAGTATGTTGCTACATATGTAGATTTATTTTCTTTAATTTGGCTTGGCTTCATTATTTGTGTGTTTTAATTGATTATAAAACAGGTAGGTAAAATATATTTTAAAAATAAGTTAGATCAGGCAGCCAGTAAGCCAGGAAAGGCTTGTGTTTTGTAATTAATTTGAGGTTGTTTAAAATTCTGATGAAATAGAAAGTTACCTTTTGCCCTGAGGCTGGGAAATACATACATGCATATGGCAATAAATAGGCAGGGTATGTGACCACGTTCATGTAATTTGGGAGGTTTTGGGGAGTCCTTTCTAGATGAAATTATATCCATTAAATGCTGGAAATTAGAAGTTACTTTTTCATATATTTAACGGGAAATTTCTCAAGATGTCACTATACATAAGATCATTAGAAAGATTTTATTAAAAGGTAATTGATATCAGGATAATGCCAATTCAGTATCCTTAGCATAGGGATAAAGTAGGTATACTTTATCTGGATGATGGGGCTTGGAGTAGAAGAGGTGACTAAAGACAGATTTGAATTTGTCACAGTTCTGACCTGGGTGGCCTTTGTTGGATACATTTGCATCAGTTGTTCATTTGTACTTGTAGTAAATTTTCTATCTCACATCCCCTGGCTAAAGTATAGAATCTGACCAGTTACATGAGCTTGGAATCCCAGCTCTACCACTTAAATTGCTATGAGTCAGTCTTCAAACCTTTTAACCTCTATAAGACTTAATCTTCTTTCTTATAAAACCAGTATAATAATGGTCACCTAGCTTTTAGTAAATGCTTGATAAATGTTCATTATTATTGTTGTGTTGTAACCAGATAAAGGTACAGTTCTTATTGTCACTGAGGATTTTTTAAAGACAGAGTTACCCAAATAATATCTGTGTGACAATGTAATTTTCTTTCAGATACACTATCTCATGTAAACACCCATAGTCCTCACAAAATTGTGGTGAAGTATGCATGGTCACAGCTCTGTAGTGAGTAACTTAGTCTCTGAGTGTCTTCCTCAATGTCATACCTGGATTACACAGGAGGGATAGGGCTGTTATTCCAAACCCAGTGTACTTTCTGCACCCCACAGCTCATTAACGTATCTGTATTTATGAAAGAACCTTTAAGATACCTTTTCCAGACCTTAGTGCCACTGTGGCTTCAGTCATGGTTCTTCACAACTAAACAAAGAGTTTTCAGATTACTTTCAGATGATTCAGAGTGAGAAAAATACACATGAAAAATAAAGCAAATGTGAGGAAAAAAATAACATCTGGAGAAGTCAGGTGATTAGTATGTGAATGTTAATTCTACTGTATTTTTCATTTCAAATGAAATCTTCAAAATAAAAATTTGAGAGAGGGGTGTGGTGAGAGTGGACTAAATCAGGATTCTCAACAGGTGCCTGTAAATTCTTCTGTTTTAACGTTAATTTAGCTTATTCCCCGCTCTGTGGGAACTGATTGAGTGGGTACAAGACATGCTTTCCATTTGGACAAGATTTCTCATTTATGTCAGGAGTCTTTCTGTTGGCTTCTGCTCTTAGTCAATCAGGTGTATTAATCAGAAAATTCAGATTTACCAGTTTAGATGTCCAAAATCTGACTTGATTTAATGGGTAAAAAATGTCACTTGATATTCTCTTTGAAATATGGTAAAAATCAACTGATGGGTTGTATATGGTCATTAAGGTTAAATCCCTCTTCATCCACATGGACTGAATTTTGATATTTTTATCAGATTACTGACAGCCAGGAAGACATAGCCTTAGGCACCTAAAGAAAAGAAAGCTGAATGTGAATTGGTGTTGAATTTGCTCCCAACAAGAGTGCCTGGTGAAATCATGGGGCCCTTGTATATCTCATCTCATTTATTATTAGAGAAGAGTTCTCATTAACTTGTTGAGGAAAGTGTTGCCATTAAATCTTATCTTGAATGAGAGGAATTTGTAACTTGAAAATGTTTATGAATATTTCATAAGAATCGTCTTAGGGTGCATGCTTGTATGTGATAGCCTGGCAAAGGTTGACAGATATGTGGAATACTGTAATGACTTGATGGATGCATATGGAATGTTTAATGGGAAAGTGAGAAGTACCTGCTGGGCTGCTGTGAACATCTTCCAGTATTGTAGTGATTTTTGTTGGCTGTTAACAAAACCCTCAAGGAAAGAAATAGTTTCTAATTATGAGTTGAAAATGACAGGCTTATTTTATTGCACTAACTAGGCCTATAAGTTCGGAGTGAGGATTAGTGATTTATTCTTTGTTTCTTTTTATTAAAATGCATTTTAAAAATACTTGTCTGAGCAAAGTAGATCTTAGTGAGGCTCCCTTTTTTTTTTTTGCAGATAGGGATCCTGTATAATTGTATTCTCTTACTGCTTTGATGTCTCAGAATCCTAGAGAAATTTTAGTTATAGAAAAATATGAATGATTTGACCCTAGGGCAGCTGAAAAAATCAGGAAATATCAGGACAGCATCATTAAAAATAAACAAAAACTTACTGATTTCATTTTAGCAAGAAAAAGATATGCAAAAGTGGAAAAAAAATCTGCCGCAAGCATTGTTAATTAGTAGAATCTCAGGGTAGGTTTGATTTGCTCTATTTTAAAATAGGTAGAAGAATTTGAGAAACTGACTCAGAAATGATTGATGGATCAGGAAAATGCAGTGAATTATTTAATTGGAAGTTATTTAATCTAAAGACAAGCCTGAGGAGAAAGTTAAGAACAGTTTTTAAGCACATGAAGGAGTTTTCTTGTGTTATAAAGTTAGGAGCTGTTCCAATCTTTGCAGAGCTTAAAGTTATAAAATATGGGCTTCAATTATAGCAAAATATTTTAGGTTACACATAAATAATTTTATAAAACAAGGCTAATTAAATACTAGAAACACCTTCCAAAGATGGTTGTACCAGTCTGCTTCTAGAACTTTAGAATACCTAATGTTTTATATGTTTCCTGACTTATATATATATATGTTAATATATATATATATTTACTGGTTTTATATATATATATAAATCTTTGATAATTCACTGCAAGTTATGGAGTTATATTACATGTTGGTTTAGTATATGTTGTACACTAGCTATCTTTCTCTTTATACCACCTTAGCCCTCGTAAGAAAACTTTCAAACAAAAAGTAAGAAGGCCCGTAATGTTACCACACACTAGTAATGATTTTGTGATCTAAGGTAGGCTGAGGAATTGGTCCTTTCTGAAAGAAGTGGTTAAGGCATTTATAAACTCATTACTTCATTCTAGTAAAAGATGTTGGACCTTTTTATTCAACTTATGGCAAATTCTGTACTTTTTTAAAAAAAAAATCTGCTCCAGGAATGCATTAGTTTAGCATGAATATTTTTAGAAAATCAGATCATTTTTGTGTATATTGTTAAGAAAATTAGTTTATTATATTTTCAGTCAAATTATATGAATTATTCATCTTTAGTGTAAAAAGAGGACTGTGTAGGTGGGTGACTTATTTTCACTTGTGAAGATGACTAGTGTCTATGCGACTCTGGCAGACACAATCCCGGTTCAGACTGTGCCGGTATTATGGAAAAATTGCCACCACTCCCCCCTGCTATAACCTTAGCATGATCTGCAGGCACCATTTCAATGAGGCCCAGACTTGATATTTTTCTGCTTAATGTGTAACTTAACCAGAGTAAAAATCGATCATATTTCATTTTATGATAACGATCAGTTATTTTGATAATTTCATGATTCTGACTGAAAGGGTGCTGGATTAACAATGTATTCCTGTGCAGATTCCCAGAATAGACATTGAAAAGAAGAGCATTTAATACCGGTCACCATGGCCCTGTCCTTCTCATGTTTACCTCATAGGAGATGGAAGGCTAAATCATTTGAAATGTGCTAGGTTATCATTCCACTCTCAAGGAATCTTTGTGACAGAGCTAAGATTAATTACCGTATTGGATCTGATTACCATAGAGCCTGATTTCTGTTAATAGCCGTGTTTATCATCTTAATGTCAAATTTGCTACTAGCAATTTACTTGATCACATAAATGTATGATGCATTGAACCTGCTGCATTTGACATCAGATAAATATTGAGGGTTGAGAAGTTACTTCTGCTATCATATGTCATCCTTGGTACTGCCCTCTCTATCCCACAAAATCATTTAAAGTATTATTTTTTATAATGTAGAAGATGTACCTGGGGAGAATTGAACATCATATAATATGCATCCCATTTCTCATATGAAATGGAATCGTTCCATCTATAATTCCAGGTCCATAGAAACCTAATTTTATAAATTATTTAATCAGTTCTCTTGGCTTATTTATCTGATTTAAAATAAGGCATGGATATTTTACTTTTAAATATATCCTCTTCTAATGGGGGAAATACTAAGATTAAAATGTGAGAAAAGTAAACATAATAATGACAATATAGCAAAAAGATAACAATAATAACATGAAGATTATGGATCAGGATAAGAAAAGAAACAATATTTGACTTATAGTTCATCTACAGAGTATCCATTTTTCATAGGTTTACCTCAAAACATTTAGCCCATTTAAAATCATGGTTTATGTAATTTAATATTAGATTCCCATAATGATTTTAATGTATTTTTAATTACAAAACATTAGGCATCGCATTGTTCATGTAGTTCATGAACAAATATGTGTATGAATGCTTCTTTCTGATTGCAACATAAGTGATAGAATGCTGCAGTTATTTGTGTGTTTGTTCCTATCTTATAATTTATCTCCACACATATGTCTATAGACATGAAAAATTCACTAAAGTTTAATTTGGTAGCATATTTGCAAGTAACCAAGGTAATTTATTTTTCCATAAGTATTTCATTTGAAAGTAGTCTATTATAATGCATGTTTCTTATTCCAAATCAATGCCAAGGATTTTCAATTGCTACACTAGGTTATCTTCCGTATTAGAATCTTGAATTTTTCATTCATTTAGGAAAGATGATCACTCAAGATTCTCTATATTAAATTCTTAATTTTAAGATGATAAACAAAGAGGTTAAGAAACTTCCATGGATCAAACAATTGTTGCACAGATCAAAAGGAGACCATTTATTCTCCTGTCTAACCCTGTGTGAGAGTATTTCATAATGAATTCTCTGGCGGGGGGGAGGGAATGGGTAAGGAATTGATATTTCTATTACAATTTGTTTTGGAGATATATGTGATGAATATGAAGGTGGGTTTTTTTATTTCCCCTTTATACATATCTGTTTACTCAAAGTATTTTAAAATAAGCATGTTATCACTATTTTATTTTTTTCCAACAAATTAAAATATCTCTTAAAAATAGGGTTTTCTTTGACTTATTTGGATATTTTAGATAAGCTGACTATAGATTAAAACAGTTTTGTTAAGTATAAATAGAAATGTTTCCCAAAATACTCAAAATAGCATAGTATTACAATAAAAGAAAGTAAAATAAATAAATGTCACATGCACAGTATTTTGAATTTTACACTTTTAGTGCTATTCTACTTAGAGATTACAATGTCAAATTTTAGAATATTAGTGAGCTCTGTGAACTTTGTTTTAATATGGCACAGTTCCCTTCTCCCATTTAAAAGAGCAACCATAAAATTAACTAATGAGGGAGGGGAACTTAGTGCCTAATGGCATGGGCTCTGGAAGCAAACATTTTGGGATTTAAATCCTGGCTCAACCTTTTATATTAAGAGAATCACTAAACCTACAAGTTCATCTTCATCTTAAAATTAATACAATACTTGCCACAAAGTATTCACTAAGTGAACTGAAGGTGAACTAACTTCAAGATGATACAAGCCCATTTTCTCAATTGAGGATAGGCAATTTCGGCCCATAACTATCACATATTTAGAATTATATTTTGATACTATCAGACATAGTTATTCTTCCCATACTCTTGAAGATGATTTGCAAAAAGGCATTATTTGTTTAATTGAGAAGAACTTGTCAGAGTGATGAATACTAAGAAATAAACCCCCATGAAATTCTAAGAGCTATAACATGAAACACCTGCTGTTTCTGACCCACTATTTTCCTTTATTAGCCAGACAGCTCCTCAATGCTCATGCCATTTTTACTGGCTAAAGATTACCTCCACCTTTTGAAATAGTGGCAGTAAAGATATGTTAGAATTGTAGAAGTTTTCCTGGTGTTAGCAACCAGACTGCAATGGTGGTAGAAAAATAGATGTGAACATCAAAGGCCACATTCCAGTTTCATTATGTGTAAACAGATGTTTACTGATTGAAGATGTATAAAGAGAAAACTCAGGCAGTTTCTAAGAATGTCATTCCAAATAGCTGGATAAAGAATATATATTCGTGTAAAAGAAGTAGTTTACTTTCATAATGTTTTCAGGAAGATCTTAAGATTTTCAAAAATTAAATACGGAAGGTTTTTTCTTGTGTATTTCCAGGAAACTAAAATCTCACATGTCCTTTCCATTCATAAATAAGTGTGGAGTTTGTTTACCAGGGCTAGTGCATACAGTTGGGCCAGTCATGCAGTTTACATCTTGTAGGGTAACATTTACAACAGAGATATGAGGCATTTGTATATTTTTTATAACCATTTTCTGTCTGACAGCAGTAAAGTGTCTCCTAACAAAATCAGTATGACAAATTTTAGCCAGATGGAAGTCAAGTATCTTGAGGACACCTGTCTTATACATAACTCTACCTATGTGGTATCTTTATGCATATTAGTAAGAGCTCAAAATTTAACTGATATAAAATATATATTCTAACCCAAAGATCAGATAGGGTCACAGATGAAAATTCTAAGTATGTGCCTAGGCTTTCAACAAATTGTATTAGTGCTCTTTTAGCTATTATTATTAAAAATAATAATTGTAAGAAACATATTAAGACTATAATAATAATCATAAGAAAATTCTGAAGACCATTTCCTTTTTTTTAGAATTCAGACTGCAACTCTGATATCCACCAGAAGATAGTATGACACTTACATGATGTAAACCATTCTAGTTCTATTTTTCTCTATAGTCATAAAATAATGAGTTTCAATAAATATGCATCCAGAGAACACCAGCCCAGCACCACCACCATAACCCACACTCTGATCCTCGGAGCTTCCCAAGAACAGTAAGTAGGCTGTCTGACCCAAGGTTAATTGTTTTCATTGTTCTAACCCAGTGGTTTTCAAAGTGTGGTCCCCAGACCAGCAGTTTCAGCATCACCCAGGAACTTGTTAGAAATGCAGATGCAGAGATTGGTTCAAGATGGCAGAGTGAAAGGACATGCACTCACTCCGTCTTGTGAGAGCACTGGAATCACAACTAACTGCTGAATAATCATTGACAGGAAGACACTAGAACTCACCAAAAATGATACCCCACATCCAAAGACAAAGGAGAAGCCACAATGAGATGGCAAGAGGGGCTCAATCACAATAAAATCAAATCCCATAGCTGCTGGGTGGGTGACTCACAAGCTGGAGAACACTTATATCACAGAAGTCCACCCACTGGAGTGAAGGTTCTGAGCCTCATGTCAGGCTTCCCAATCTGGGGGTCTGGCAATGGGAGGAGGAATTCCTAGAGAATCAGACTTTGCAGGCTAGCGGGATTTGATTGCAGGACTCTGACAGGACTTGGGGAAACAGAGACTCCACTCTTGGAGGGCATGCACAAAGTAGTGTGCACATCAGGACCCAGAGGAAGGAGCAGTGAACTCATAAGAAACTTAACAAGACCTACCTGCTAGTGTTGGAGGGTCTCCTGCAGAGGCAGGAGGTGCTGTGGCTCATCATGAGGACAATGACACTGGCAGCAGAAGTTCTGGGAAGTGTTCCTTGGCGTGAGCCCTCCCAGAGTCCACAAATAGCCCCACAAAAGAGCTGGGTAGGATCCAGTGTTGGGTCACCTTAGGCCAAACAACGAACAGGAAGGGAACCCAGCCCAACCCATCAGCAGACAAGTGGATTAAAGTTTTACTGAGCTCTGCCCACCAGAGGAACACCAAGCTCTACCCACCACCAGTCCCTCCCATCAAGAAACTTGCACAAGCCTCTAGATAACATCATCCACCAAAGGGCAGACAGCAGAAGCAAGAAGAACTACAATCCTGCAGCCTGTGGAACAAAAACCACATTCACAGAAAGATAGACAAGATGAAAAGGCAGAGGGCTATGTAAAAGATGGAGGAACAAGATAAAACCCCAAAGAAACAACTAAATGAAGTGGAGATAAGCAACCTTCCAGAAAAAGAATTCAGAATAATAATAGTGAAGATGATCCAGGACCTCGGAAAAAGATTAGAGGCAAAGGTCTAGAAGATGAAAGAAGTATTTAACAAAGACCTAGAAGAATTAAACAACAAACAAACAGAGATGAACAATACAATAATCGAAATGAAAAATACACTAGAAAGAATCAATAGCAGAATAACTGAGGCAGAAGAACAGGTAAGTGACCTGGAAGACAGAATGGTGGAATTCACTGCTGGGAACAGAATAAGGAAAAAACAATGAAAAGAAATGAGGACAGCCTAAGAGACCTCTGGGCCAGCATTAAACACAGCAACATTCCATTCTAGGGGTCCCAGAAGGAGAAGAGAGAGAGAAAGGACCTGAAAAAATATTTGAAAACATTATAGTCTAAAATTCCCTAATAAGGGAAAGGAAATAGCCACCCAAGTCCAGGAAGCACAGAGAGTCTCAGGAAGGATAAACCCAAGAAGAAACACGTTGAGTCACATAGTAATCAAATTGACAAAAATTAAAGACAAAGAAAAGTTATTGAAAGCAACAAGGGAAAAGTGACAAATAACATACAAGGTAACTCCCATAAGGTTAACAGCTGATTTCTCAGCAGAAACTCTAAAAGACAAAAGGGAGTGGCATGATATATTTAAAGTGATGAAAGGGAAGAACCTACAACCAAGATTACTCTACCCAGCAAGGATCTCATTCAGATTTGATGGAAAAATCAAAAGCTTTACAGACAAGAAAAAGCTAAGAGAATTCAGCACCACCAAACCGGCTCTACAAGAAATGCTAAAGGAAGAACTCTAAGTGGGAAACACAAGAGAAGAAAAGGATCTACATAAACAAACCCATAATAATTAAGAAAATGGTAATAGGAACATACATATCAATAATTACCTTTAATGTGAATGGATTAAAGGCTCCAACCAAAAGACACAGGCTTGCTGAGTGCATACAAAAACAAGACCCATACATATGCTTTCTATAAGAGACCCACTTCAGACCTAGGGACACATACAGACTGAAAGTCAGGGGATGGAAAAAGATATTCCATGCAAATGGAAATCAAAAGAAAGGTGGAGTAGCAATTCTCATATCAGATAAAATAGACTTAAAATAAAAAACTTTACAAGAGACAAGGAAGGACACTACATAATGATCCAGAGATCAATCCAAGAAGAAGACATAACAATTATAAATATATAGGCACCCAACATAGGAGCGCCTCAATACATAAGGCAGCTGCTAACAGCTATAAAAGAGGAAATCAACA
Organism: Lipotes vexillifer; assembly: GCF_000442215.2. Classification (NCBI taxonomy): domain Eukaryota; kingdom Metazoa; phylum Chordata; class Mammalia; order Artiodactyla; family Lipotidae; genus Lipotes; species Lipotes vexillifer. The sequence goes on from NW_006782062.1 coordinate 734,379, forward strand.
ATAACACAATAATAGTGGAGGACTTTAACACTTCACTTACACCAATGGACAGATCATCCAAAATGAAAATAAATAAGGAAACAGAAGCTTTAAATGACACAATAGACCAGATAGATTTAATTGATATTTATAGGATGTTCCATCCAAAACTTCAGATTACAGTTTCTTCTCAAGTGCGCATGAAACATTCTCCAGGATAGATCACATCTTGGGTCACAAATCAAGCCTCATTAAATTTAAGAAAATTGAAATCATATCAAGCATCTTTTCTGAACACAACACTATGAGATTAGAAATGAATTACAAGAAAAAAAACCCGTAAAAATCACAAACACATGGAGGCTAAACAATACGTTACTAAATAACCAAGAGATCACTGAAGAAATCAAAGAGGAAATCAAAAAATACCTAGAGACAAAAGACAATGAAAACATGATGATCCAAAACCTATGGGATGTGGCAAAAGCAGTTTGAAGAGGGAAGTTTATAGCTATACATGCCTACCTCAAGAAACAAGAAAAATCTCAAATAAACAATCTAACCTTACACATAAAGAAGAACAGACAAAACCCAAAGTTAGCAGAAGGAAAGAAATCATAAAGATCACAGCAGAAATAAATGAAATAGAAACAAAGAAAACAATAGCAAAGATAATACAAGTAAAAGCTGGTTCTTTGGGAAGATAAACAAAATTGATAAACCATTAGCCTGACTCAAGATAAAGAGGGTGAGGATTCCAATAAATACAATTAGAAATGAAAAAGGAGAAGTTAGAGTGGACACTGCAGAAATGCAAAGCATCCTAAGAGACAACTGCAAGCAACCCTATGCCAATAAAATGGACAACGTGGAAGAAACAGTCTTAGAAAGTTATAACCTTCCAAGACTGAACCAGGAAGAAATAGAAAATATGAACAGACCAATCACAAGTAATGAAATTCAAACTATGATTAAAAATCTTCCAACAAACAAAAGTCCAGCACCAGATGGCTTCACAGGTGACTTCTATCAAACATTTAGAGAAGAGCTAACACCCAAACTTCTCAAACTCTTCCAAAAAACTGAAGAGGAAGGAACACTCCCCAACTCATTATATGAGGCCACCATCACCCTGATACCAAAAGCAGACAAAGAAACAACAAAAAAAGAAAATTACAGACGAATATCACTGATACATAGATGCAAAAATCCTCAACAAAATACTAGCAAAGAGAATCCAACAACACATTAAAAGGATCATACACCATGATAAAATGGGATTTATCCCAGGGATGCAAGGATTCTTCAATATATGCCAGTCACTCAATGTGATACACCATATTAATGAATTGAAGAATAAAAACCATATGATCATCTCAATAGATGCAGAAAAAGCTTTTGACAATATTCAACACCCATTTATGATAAAAACTCTCCAGAATGTGGGCATAGAGGGAAACTACCTCAACATAATAAAGGCCTTATTTGACAAACCTACAGCAAACATCATTCTCAATGGTGAAAAACTGAAAGCATTCCCTCTAAGATCAGGAACAAGACAAGGATATCCTTTCTTGCCACTATTATTCAATATAGTTTTGGAAGTCCTAGCCATGGCAATCAGAGAAGAAAAAGAAATAAAAGATTACAAATTGGAAAAGAGGAAGTAAAACTCACTGTTTGCAGATGACATGATACTATACATAAAGAATCCTAAAGATGCCACCAGGAAACTACTAGAGCTAATCAATGAATTTGGTAAAGTAGCAGGATACAAAATTAATCCACAGAAATCTCTTGCATTCCTATACACTAATGATGAAAAATGTGAAAGAGAAATTAAAGGAACATTCACATTTATCACTGCAAGAAAAAGAATAAAATACCTAGGAATAGACCTACCTAGTGAGACAAAAGATCTGTATGCAGAAAACTATAAGACACTGTTGAAAGAAATTAAAGGTGATATAAACAGATGGAGAGATATACCATGTTCTTGGATTGGAAGAATCAACATTGTGAAAATGACTCTACTACCCAAAGCAATGTACAGATTCAATACAATCCCTATCAAATTCCCAATGGCATTTTTTACAGAACTAGAACAAAAAATCTTAAAATTTGTATGGAAACACAAAAGACTGCAAATAGCCAAAGTAGTCTTGAGGGAAAAAAATGGAGCTGGAGAAATCAGACTCCCTGACTTCAGACTATACTACAAAGCTACAGTAATCAAGACAATATTGTACTGGCATAAAAACAGACACATAGATCAATGGAACAGGATAGAAAGCCCCAAAGACAAATGCATACACCTATGGTCAATTAATCTATGACAAAGGAGGCAAGGATATTCAATGGAGAAAAGACAGTCTCTTCAATAAGTGGTGCTGCTAAAACTGGACAGCTACATGTAAAAGAATAAAATTAGAACATTCCCTAACACCATACACAAAAATAAACTCAAAATGGATTAGAGACTTAAATGTAAGACTGGACCCTATAAAACTCTTAGAGCAAAACATAGAAAGAACACTCTTTGACATAAATCACAGCAAGATCTTTTTTGATCCACCTCCTAGAGTAATGGAAATAAAAACAAAAATAAACAAATGGGACCTAGTGAAACTGAAAAGCTTTTGCAAAGCAAACTACAAAAAAGATGAAAAGATAACCCTCAGAATTGGAAAAAATATTTGCAAACGAATCAGCGGACAATGGATTAGTCTCCAAAATATATAAAGAGCTCATGCAGGTCAATATTAAAAAAAACAAACACCCCAATCAAAAATTGGGCAGAAGTCCTAAATAGACATTTCTCCAATGAAGACATACAGATGGCCAAGAAGCAAATGAAAAGCTGCTCAACATGACTAATTATTAGAGAAATGCAAATGAAAACTACAGTGAGATATCATCAGAAAATCTATAAACAAAAAATGCTAGAGAGGGTGTGGAGAAAATGGAACCCTCTTGCACTGTTGCTAAGAATGTAAATTGATACAGGCACTATGGAGAACAGCATGGAGGTTCCTTAAAAAACTAAAAACAGAATTAGCATATGACCCAGCAATCCCACTACCTGGCATATACCCAGAGATAGCCATAATTCTAAAAACACATGCACCCCAATGTTCTTTGCAGCACTATTTACAATAGCCAGGTCATGGAAGCAACCTAAATGCCCATTGACAGATGAATGGCTAAAGAAGATGTGGTACATATATACAATGGAATATTACTCAGCCATAAAAAGGAACAAAATTTGGTCATTTGTAGAATCGTGAATGGATCTAGAGACTGTCATACAGAGTGAAATAAGTCAGAAATAGAAAAACAAATATTGTAGATCAACACCTATATGTGGAATCTAGAAAAATGGTACAGGTGAACCAGTTTGCAGTGCAGAAATAGAGACATAGATTTAGAGAACAAACGTATGGACACCAAGGGGGGAAAGTGGCTGGGGGGGCGTGTGGTGGGATGAATTGGGAGATTGGGATTGACATATATACACTAATATGTATAAAATGGATAACTAATAATCATCTACTGTATAAAAAAATAAAATTCAAAAAAATGCATCCACATGAAAAAATTGCTTTTTAATAAAAATTATACTCCACAAATATTGATATTCATTAGATTAGTTTATATAAGCTGAGTATACATATGGAACAGTATAATATAAGCAGTTTTATCATAAACTACTTTTTATCATTTGAACAGAATTAATTATTTCATTGTTGAGTTCAGCTAACGGGTCTACATTTCCCTGTGTGGTATAATTAAAAAATAATTCTCTCCCTAGCAAGGCTTTTGAGAATCCCTTTGCAAATGTGTTCTTTAACCTCATAGCTTTCAGCAGCTATTGTCAAGAAAACGGTTTTGCAAGTCATGTATAACTAACCAGATGTGAAAAAAAAATTCAAGTAGAACTTTCATAATTGGAACAGATAAAAATAGAACTCTAAAATTAAAGATATATATTTAGAGTAATGAGGAATTTCAGTTTTCATTAACATGAAATCCACTTCTTTCATCTTCCCACCTCAATAATTCAATCCTACTAATTCAGCTAATCCTTTGATTTAACAACTCATCTCATCTTCCCACCCCATCCTCAGTTCTCAATTCCAGAGGCACTAAGGTATGCTAACTATTAGTGGCTGGACCTAATTCTAATCAACAGTTGTTGTATGTATCTTTAGGGGTACTCAGAAAAACAATTTATAATTGTGCAGGATAAGACTTGCAGTATGCTCACTCAAAGACCAAGGGTATAGAACCACTGAAACCCAATATATTTTAATATATTTACCATGCATTGTACCACAAACTGAAATTTGTGTTTGATTTGATTTTATCAAATAGGATTTGAACTTTGTGTCAAAAGTACCCATATTTTGACTATTTGATACAGATAATACATTTTATTATGAGATAATCAAAACAGAGTTCCTAATTTATTCTCTTTTCTGAAGAGAATAAAGTTATGGCAAGGCTGTGGACTTACAGATTAATAGAGGAGAAAACTAAAGGATTGGAACCAATATGTTAATCTAACAAAATGGCTGCACTTCCAAATATAGATGGATCTTTATCCAGTGATCTTCCTTTTCAGTCTGTCTTTCATTCAGCAGTCCACGTGATCTTTTCCTTAAGCAAACTTGATCCTATCAATCTATGGTTACAACTCTCCACTGGGCTCTCTATGTTATAAAGATATTCTCCACTGACAGAGAACAAAATGCTTGATATTATTATACTTACAAATCCCTTAATAATCTGACATTTATGTGACTCATCTTGTACAACTTCATTTCTTGGCTATTACCTTCTTTTAGTTTCTAAATTATACCATTTACTCTCCTATCTCAGGACATGTTTTTCATTCTAGTTTCTTCTACCTGGTTTTTCCTCCTCCTATACTTTTTCCCACACAAATCTCTTTGACCTTCAACCCATATATTATTACTTCCTTAGGTAATTCTTTCCTGATCCCAAAGAATATATTGGGCCTTCTGGATACATAGTTCCCCTTTTCTTAACAAATATCACATTTATTATTTAATGCATTTGTGGGATATTATTTAGTATTTGACCTCCCTGCTAGATGATAAATTCAAAAAGGGAAAGATGTCTATTTTTCTGCACTGTTATGCCTTCAGCTTTTAACAACATGCCTTGTCCTTGACACATGCTAGGTGTTTCTCAAAAATTATGTGTTGAAGGAGTGAGTGAGTTAATGAGTGTGTCTGGTTAATATATCAGAGAAAAATCCAAGCATGACTCTCTTTTCAGCTCTAAAACTGCTTTATATTAGCTAGTTGAGTAGGTGAGTCTAACCATCTTATATTAGAGTTCAAGGGAACAAGTGGAATTTTAGCCAGTGTATGACTAGCCAAACCCTGATTAGAATGATTTTGAAAACAGAAACTTATCCATAGTGTGCCAACTTTTTGATGCATTTGCAACCCTCTGCCTCTCCTTTTTTGCTTAAGAGTGTCTTTTTGGAAAACTCCAGATTAAGAACCCTGGTCTGATGAGGTGGTGATTTTGTAGTGTACAAGATGACATGTTTATCTGACTTCATTTAAATTTAATCCTTTCCACAACCTGTTTTTAAGGTATCATGCTCACTGTACACATGGGTAAACTGAGGCCCTCTGTAATTACTTTTCAATTGTATAGTTTAGTAGGTGTCAGACTGAAGGACTGGAATCTAGGACTGGAAGCTTCTATTCTTTTCCTATACAAAGTTGTAATAATTTTATCTATATATCCAGGGAAATTTATACTTATCTATGAGGTAAGAACTAACATCTTAAAAATGTAGCTTCTGTAAAGCAAAGATTCTGTTTTTGTTGTGCTATTTTATACAATGCTTCTACATACCAGAGGGAGTGAGTGTACATTTCCTTCCTCTTGCAAAAGTTCACACTGTGTGTCCTTCGTCTCAGAAAGAGTTTAACTCTCAAACTATGAATAAATCTGCTAGTTGCAGTTAGAATTTTCTTTTGCTCATAGAAGTAGATAGATCGCCAGATACATTCCCTACAAGTAATGCACAATTGACAGTGACACATCAGATACAAAGGGAACTCTCAAACTTGGATTCATTTTATATTGAACCCTAGGGCAAGTGGATACTTAATCTAAGCTAACTGAAGAGATTTATCCTTATTGCCAATGTACTCATTGAAATTACTAAAATATTCTAGAAACAGCTCTAGGAAAAGAAAGCCCATCCTACTATTTAAAAAATTTTACTGCCTATAATTCTGCCTGAAAGCTAAACCTCCTTAATGTGGATTTTAATGTCAGTTTTCATTTTAGATTCATATGTAAAGTGCTGATGCTTTTGATTGAAAAGATACATTTAATTAAAAGCATAAGTTATTTTTCTTTGAAAAATTTTCCCATTTGGGTTAAGGCACATAATAAATCTGTTGCTTTATTATATTCTAGGCATAAAATCATATATCTCTTCAAAACCACATACTTTATTTCCTAGTTCAAACCATCTGGGCTTTATTTTTTATGGCAGAAGATACTACATAATATTTTATTACTTCCTGAAATTTTGGGGGAAGGAATGATCTAGAATGACAGTGTCATGAGGGCCAACATGATAAAAAATGGCTCTGAATTTTACAACAATCTCTAAATAAGATTCTCTACATATTAGTGTATATACATATCATAAATAAGGATGTACACCACAAGCTGCATTCAAATATCAAAACATGCTGATGGGAATTACCCACTGAATGGGTATGCACTTTCCTAGAAATTTAGAAGCATAGAACATACAAATTTTTGTAAGGAAAATGTAGGGATAGGATTTTTTTTTTCTCCTTTCTTGATAGAATAAATAGACTAGACAGTTGTCTTTGTTTTTGCTCCTACATTTTATAAACTTTAAAATATATTTTGAGGGGATCCTGGGAATCAGCACTCAAAATCATCTATTTCCGGGCAGGCGTCTGATCTTTCTGGAATTAGAAAGATGAGGAATCTTTGTTCTTACTGTCCCGCTAGCTATCCTATCCAAGTGGTCATTCCTTTCTAGTTCTTCAATTTTATCTTGATTTCTCTCTTTTTCTCCATCTAACCATTGCCTCCATTTATACTCTTGAAAATATTTTCTACTTTTTAAAAAAATCTATGTAAAGAACAAAGTGAAGACCGTGTCCCCTCCCCTTTACCAGAATTCATAAAACCCTTAAAGATTTTGTGAAGAAATTCATATACTCAGAAAAAAACAGGGCTTAATGTTGTTAGTTCGTGATTGGCCTCCTACCTCTTCTGCATTATATATTCATAGCTGTACAGATCTTCCTCAACTTAGGATGTGGTTCTGTCCCGATAAAACTCCTCATAGAGTCGAAAATATTGTAAGTTGAAAATGCATTTAATACACTATCATAGTTTAGCCTAGCCTACCTTAAACATGGGAAGAACACTTACATTAGCCTACAGATGGGCAAAATCTTCGAACACAAAGCCTATTTTATACTAAAGTGTTGAATATCTATGTAATTTGTTAAATACTGTACTGAAGGTGAAAAACAGAGTGGGTTCTATGGGCACAGAATGTTTGTAAGGTATCAGTTGTTTATTCTTTTTTTAAAAAATTTTATTGGAGTATAACTGACTTACAATGTTGTTTCAGGTGTACAGCAAAGTGAATCTATTATACATATATCCACTCTTTTTTAGATTCTTTTTCCAAACAGGCCATTACAGAGTATTGAGTAGAGTTCCCTGTGCTATACAGTAGGTCCTTATTAGTTATGTATTTTATGTATAGTAGTGTATTTATATCAATCCCAATTTTCCAATTTATCCCCCCCAATCCCATGCTTACCTCCTGGTAACCATAAGTTTGTTATCTGCATATGTAACTTTACTTCTGTTTTGTAGATAAGTTCATTTGTACTCTTTTTTTAGATTCCACATATAAGCAATATCATATGATATCTGTCTTTCTCCATCTGGCTTACTGCACTCAGTATGAGAATCTCTAGGTCCATCCATGTTGCTGCAAGTGACATTATTTCATTCTTTTTTATGGCTAATATTCCATTGTATATATGTACCACATCTTCTTCATCCATTCCTCTTTTGATGAACATTTAGGTTGCTACCATGTTCTAGCTATTATAAATAGTGCTGCAATGAACATTGGGGTGCATGTATCTTTTCAAATTATGATTTTCTACAGATATATGCCCAGGAGTGGGATTACTGGATCATATGGTAGCTCTAGTTTTAGTTTTTTAAGGAACCTCCATACTGTTCTCCATAGTGGATATACCAGTTTTCATTCCCACCAACAGTGTAGGAGGGCTCCCTTTTCTCCACACCCTCTCCAGCATTTGTTATTTGTAGACTTTTTAATGATGGCCATTCTGACTGGTGTGAGGTGGTACTTCACTGTAGTTTTGATTTACATTTCTCTGATAATTAGTGAACTGGAACATCTTCTCATGTGCTTTTTAGCCATCTATATATCTTCTTTGGATAAGTGTCTACTTAGATCTTCTGCCCATTTTTTGATTGGGTTATTTGCTTTTTTGATATTTAGCTGCATGAGCTGTTTGTATATTTTGGAGATTAATCCCTTGTTGTTGCTCCATTAGCAAGTATTTTCTCCCATTCCCAGGGTTGTCTTTTTGTTCTGTTTATGGTTTCCTTTTCTGGGCAAAAGCTTTTAAGTTTAATTAGGTCCCATTTGTTTGTTTTTGTTTTTTACATCTTTATTGGAGTATAATTGCTTTACAATGGTGTGTTAGTTTCTACTTTATAACAAAGTGAATCAGTTACACATATACATATGTTCCCATATCTCTTCCCTCTTGCGTCTCCCTCACTCCCACCCTCCCTATCCCACCCCTCCAGGAGGTCACAAAGCACCGAGCTGATCTCTCTGTGCTATGCTGCTGCTTCCCATTAGCTATCTACCTTACGTTTGGTAGTGTATAAATGTCCATGCCTCTCTCTCGCTTTCTCACAGCTTACCCTTCCCCATCCCCATATCCTCAAGTCCCTTCTCTAGTAGGTCTGTGTCTTTATAGCTGTTTTACTGCTAGGTTCTTCATGACATTTTTTTTTTTCCCTTAAATTCCATATATATATGTTAGCATACGGTATTTGTCTTTCTCTTTCGGACTTACTTCACTCTGTAAGACAGACTCTAGGTCTATCCACCTCATTACAAATAGCTCAATTTCATTTCTTTTTATGGCTGAGTAATATTCCATTGTACATATGTGCCACATCTTCTTTATCCATTCATCCAATGATGGACACTTAGGTTGTTTCCATCTCCGGGCTATTGTAAATAGAGCTGCAATGAACATTTTGGTACATGACTCTTTTTGAATTATGGTTTTCTCAGGGTATATGCCCAGTAGTGGGATTGCTGGGTCATATGGTAGTTCTATTTGTAGTTTTTTAAGGAACCTACTACATACTGTTCACCACAGCAGCTGTATCAATTTACATTCCCACCAACAGTGCAAGACGGTTCTCTTCTTCTTCTGGAACCCCTATAATTCAAATGTTGTTGCGTTTAATGTTGTCTCAGACGTCTCTGAGACTGTCCCCAGTTCTTTTCATTCTTTTTTCTTTATTCTGCTCTGCAGTAGTTATTTCCACTGTTTTATCTTCCAGGTCACTTATCCGTTCTTCTGCCTCAGTTATTCTGCTATTGATCCCATCTAGAGTATTTTTAATTTCATTTATTGTGTTGTTCATCATTGTTTGTTTCATCTTTAGTTCTTCTAGGTCCTTGTTAAATGTTTCTTGCATTTTGTCTATTCTATTTCCAAGATTTTGGATCATCTTTACTATCATTACTCTGAATTCTTTTTCAGGTAGATTGCCTATTTCCTCTTCATTTGTTAGGTCTGGTAGGTTTTTATCTTGTTCCTTCATCTGCTGTGTGTTTTTCTGTCTTCTCATTTTGCTTATCTTACTGTGTTTGGGGTCTCCTTTTTGCAGGCTTCAGGTTCATAGTTCCCATTGTTTTTGGTATCTGTCCCCAGTGGCTAAGGTTGGTTCAGTGGGTTGTGTAGGCTTCCTGGTGGAGGGGACTAGTGCCTGTCTTCTGGTGGATGAGGCTGGATCTTGTCTTTCTGGTGGGCAGGTCCACGTCTGGTGGTGTGTTTTGGGGTGTCTGTGGACTTATTATGATTTTAGGCAGCCTCTCTGCTAATGGGTGAGGTTGTGTTCCTGTCTTGCCAGTTGTTTGGCATAGGATATCCAGCAGTGTAGCTTGCTGGTCGTTGAGTGAAGCTGGGTGCTGGTGTTGAGATGGAGATCTCTGGGAGATTTTCGCTGCTTGATATTATGTGGAGCTGGGAGGTCTCTTGTGGACCAGTGTCCTGAAGTTGGCTCTCCCACCTCAGAGGCACAGCACTGACTCCTGGCTGGAGCACCAAGATCCTTTCATCCACACGGCTCAGAATAAAAGGGAGAAAAAGTAGAAAGAAAGAATTAGTAGAAGTAGAGAGAAAGAAAGAAAGAAAGAAGGAAAGGAGGGAGGGAGGGAGCGAGGAAGGAAGGAAGGAGGGAAGGAAGGAAAAAAGAAAGAAAGAAGATAAAGTAAAATAAAATAAAGATAAAATATAATAAAGTTATTAAAATAATTACTAAGAGAAAAAAAAATGGACGGATAGAGCCCTAGGACAAATGGTGGAAGCAAAGCTATACAGACAAAATCTCACACAGAAGCATGCACATACACACTCAGAAAAAGAGGAAAAGGAAAAACTCATAAATCTTGCTCTCAAAGTCCATCTCCTTAATTTGGGATGATTTGTTTCCTATTCATGTATTCCACAGATGGAGGGTACATCAAGTTGATTGTGGAGCTTTAATCCGCTGCTTCTGAGGCTGCTGAGAGAGATTTCCCTTTCTCTTTGTTCTCACAGCTCCCAGGGGCTCATCTTTGGATTTGGCCCCGCTTCTGCGCGTAGGTGGCTGGAGGGCGTCTGTCCTTTGCTCAGACAGGACGGGGTTAAAGCAGCCGCTGATTTGGGGGCTCTGGCTCACTCAGGCCAGAGGCAAGGAGGGGCATGGAGTGTGGGGCGAACCTGTGGCGGCAGAGGCCAGCATGACGTTGCACCAGCCTGAGGCGCGCCGTGCGTTCTCCCGGGGGAGTTGTCCCTGGATCCCGGGACCCTGGCAGTGGCGGGCTGCACAGGCTCCCCGGAAGGGGGGTGTGGATAGTGACCTGTGCTCGCACACAGGCTTTTTTGGGGCGACCGCAGCAACCTTAGCGTCTCATGCCCATCTCTGGGGTCCGCACTTTTAGCCGCAGCTCGTGCCCGTCTCTGGAGCTCCATTAAGCAGAGCTCTTTATCCCTTCTCCTTGCGCACCAGGAAACAAAGAGGGAAAAAAAGTCTCTTGCCTCTTCGTCAGGTCCAGACTTTTACCCAGACTCCCTCCCAGCTAGCCGTGGCGCACTAACTCCCTGAAGGCTGTGTTCACGCCGCCAACCCCAGTCCTCTCCCGGCGCTCCGACCGAAGCCCGAGCCTCAACCCCCAGCCCTGCCCAACCCGGTGGGTGAGCAGACAAGCCTCTCGGACTGGTGAGTGCCAGTCGGCCCTGATCCTATGTGCAGGAATGTCCCCGCTTTGCCCTCCACACCCCTGTTGCTGTGCTCTCCCCTGCGGCTCTGAAGCTTTCCCCCTCCACCACCCGCCGTCTCCACCCACGAAGGGGCTTCCTTGTGTGTGGAAACCTTTCCTCCTTCCCAGCTCCCTCCCACTGATGCAGGTCCCGTACCTATTCTTTTGTCTCTGTTTTTTCTTTTTTCTTTTCCCCTACCCAGGTACGTGGGGGGTTTCTTGCCTTTTGGGAGGTCTGAGGTCTTCTGCCAGCGTTCAATAGGTGTTCTGTAGGAGTTGTTCCATGTGTAGATGTATTTCTGGTGTATCTGTGGGGAGGAAGGTGATCTCCGCGTCTTACTCTTCCACCATCTTCCCGGAAGCCCCCTCTATTTTTGTTTTTATTTTCATTACTCTAGGAGGTGGATTGAAGAAGATCTTGTTGCAATTTATGTTAAAGAGTGTTCTGCCTATGTTTTCCTCCAAGAGTTTTAAAATATCCAGCCTTACGTGGAGGTCTTTAATCCATTTTGTGTTTATTTTTGTGCATGGTGTTAGGGAGTGTTCTAATTTCATTGTTTTATAGTTTTTACCCTCTTCATCATGTGGCTGACTGGGAGCTGTGGCTTACTGCCCTGCCCAGCACCCCGAGAGAAGCTCTTACCACATATTGCTATCCTGGGAGATGATCAAAATTCAAATTTTGATGTATGGTTTCTACTGATTTCATATCACTTTTTCACCATTATAAAGTCATAACATCATGAACTGTCCTTAGTCAGAGACCACCTATATTAGGGACAAATCCTATTGTACCATGCTAGATGCAATAACTAGGAAATAACTAGGGAATAAGGTTAGGCAGATGCTCATTGCAATATGTTTTTATCATTGAAAAAATATGACTATTTGCTTTGGAATCTTTCTATGAAATGGAAAAATAACCTCCGAGGGAGCCAATCTGGCCTTTTCTCTTCCTGATACACTTAGACATTTTCTATTACATAAACACAGTGTGTATTATTTGGAGCTTAGTGGAGAAAAAGAGAACCCTTTTGCATTGTTGGTGGGAATGTAAGTTGATGCAGTCACTATAGAAAACAGTATGGATGTTACTCAAAATATTAAAAATAGAACTACCATATGATTCAGTAATCTCAATTCTGGGTATACATATCCAAAAGAAATGAAAACAGTATATCGAAGAGGTATCTACACTCTCATGTTCATTGTAGCATTATTCATGATAGCTAAGATATAGAAACAAACTGTTTCCTTCAGTGAGTGAATTGATAAAATGTGAGATAGATACACACACACACACACACACACACATGCGCGTACGTAAAGAAATATTGTTCAACCTCTTAAGGAAATCCTGACATTTGTGCCAACATTGGTGGGCCTTGAGGACATTATGCTAAGTGAGGTAAGCCAGACAGAGAAGGCAATACTGCATGGTATCACTTCTATGTGGAATCCAAAAATAAAAAATAAAAAGTGAAACTCATAGAAGCAGAGTAGAATGGCAGTTGCCAGAGGGTGGGGGGAATAGGGAGATGTCAGTAAAAGGGTACAGATGTTGAGCTATAAGATGAATATTTTTCTATACGTTTTAGAAAGTCCTAATATCTGACTTACATTCCTACAATTAACCAAATCAATCTATGATGAGTATGGCATGAGTGAGGTTACCAGAAAATTGTCATTTACTGTTCTGTTACTTAAGAGAGCTGGTCAGGGATAACTTTCATTTCTTAGTTTGCTTTTAAGAACACTTCATAGATCACAGTTATTAGACATTTTCTTATTTGAAAGCCTGTGACAGCAGCTGTTTTTCCAACTTTAAAAGCATTATTACAGCCTTTAGATTCTCTTAAATGTCTCATAAAAATGAATTAACCTTGGATAGTTCTTCAAATCCCCACCAATCTACCTATCTCCTGCCCCACAAACTTCCGAAAGTCCTAGCCATCTCAGGGGTCCCCAGAGATATGAATGATTCTTATAAGGAAAGTTTGGGTAATGTTTATTATATTTATTCAGCAACTTAGCAGCTCTTAATTAAGAGGAAATTTGGGTGAAGGAAAGGGTAATGTTGTTCTTCTGCAGATAATCTTGATGGCTTTTAGCTTGTGTCCCAATGTCCTTAGGTTTATGACTCAAGCTTTGGTCTGACTTTATTCTCAAGAATGAAGCATACAGCTGTTATCACTGTTCTTTTTTTCCCCTTCATCCTCCAATTATTCAGCGTTTGTTTACTTAAAGAAATTCCCGTTAGAAGTAGCAGATTTGGCAACGATCGGTAACAAACTTTTAAACTGAAACATCAGGGCCACATGGAGACATAGACACATTTGTTCCCACAGTGAAATTGGCTAAGGGAAATGGACTGAAAACTTTAAAAAAATATTGATAATACTCTTTTCAGGATTCAGATGAACTCACTATCCATTTGCATGCATGTTTTAAGATTCAGCTTACAATATAGTAAAAACTGCCTGATCACCTCTTTCCC